>NW_023469254.1:0-5492 GCF_013731165.1 Rhagoletis pomonella | reverse complement strand
GGAAACTAAAATTGAGTGACTGACTTTGTCGAATGCCTTCGAGAAGTGTCGACCTGAAGGCGATTGTTAAAGGCGGACATACAAAATTCTGAAAAAACAGCGAGATTAGTGTAACTGTTGATCTGCCAGCCATAAAACCGTGCTGCTCGCAGGAAATTAAACGCTTTACTGCAAAATATAGTTTCTCCTTGATAATATATTCAAATAATTTTGAAACAGTAGCGAGTTTGGAGATAGGCCTATAATTGGCAACATCATTCATCATTATTACCACTTTTGTATATTGGGGTAATGGAAGTCACTTTCCAATCGTCTATAAACTCACCACAAGCGAGAGATGTATTAAAAATTAATAAGAGCGGATACGCAAAAGCAGAGCAATTCTTAAAAAGAAAAGATGAGACACCATCTACATCCATTTGCGGCGAATTTTTGATATGCAGGATGCCGTCTAACGTCAATAACGTACTTATGGCGAAACGTGGTAGATAATGGGGAATGGGGTGTGGCACCGCCCATACAAACTGAAATTCTCAAATCGCTTATCTCTGGAACCGCTTACGTCCAGAAACGTCCTGAAATTTGACACAGAAACATATGTTGCCAATGCCGTACTCACGGTGAAGAGTGGTAGATTTTGGAAAGGGGGGCTCTGGCCCAGTCTTGATTAAAACCGGTGTGACACCGCCGTTAGAGAATGAAATATTATCCTTTATTGTAAACGTTCAAGATACTTTCTCAACTGTTAACGATTCTGATGAAAAAAGAAAGAGTTTATGTAGATGTGGGCCATTTAGTTTTTAACCTCCAAGAGGGTCTCAGACAAATATCGCCGAAAAACATATTTAGTCTGAATTGGTGTATGTTTGACGTATGTTTTAGTCAGTGATGAATATCTCATCTATACATACAAATACATATGCCAATTTTTTATAAACGAAAATCGAGGTTCCTTTTTCAGTCTAATTTAAAAAGCTACTGAAGAAATTTGGAGGAGGGTTGGTATAATTAGCATTAATCAATCCGGTATTAACGTTCACAATTTGATTTTAAGTTTCCCTGTAAATTCGCTATAAATTATACTGGTGGACTTCAAAATAGTAATTCGCTTAAAGGAGTTAGTATCTGTGACAGGTAAAATTCAAAAGTGTTGAAAAAAGATGTCGAATTTCGACAACTGGGCGACACTAGTTATTTTAAATATTACTACAATTGGATCCTGCCAGGAGGCGAAGATATCACATATTAATGTGCTTAGTTTGAATTCGATGCATTCATAACGTTTTTATGGATAGTGTTTCAAGCTTTGAGACATTCCCCCCTATTATGAATCCATACGATACACGCTTGCATTCTGTTGTGCCGTATTACGAGTTAAATTCTAGCGTATGAAATTCGATAGCTATCGTTTATCGTATAGCGTTAAATTTTGGTATTGCCATACGATAGCTATCGTATCAGCTGTTCAATTCAATACGCTTGCAAGCGGTTGTCCATTTTTATACGATACGATAAAATTTAATAAATATAAAATAATGTTAATATTAAAATGAATAACATGAATTTATGGAAACGATCTGAACAAAATATTGAAATTTTTCATCCCGAAAATTGTGAGAACAAAACATCGAGTTGAGCGTATTACTTCTCCGAGGGGTACGGTTTAGGTATTTGTATAATGATTTTGGATTGTTGTGCCCAAACGCGTGACCCGAATCTAAAAACTTTAAAATACACATGTGTGAAAGGATTAAACTTTTCATTTAAAATAAAGATTTCGAATTTCCGAGCGCTATTATATTGTTAAATTCGGTTTGTAGTGTGCACATTTTTTAAACACAATTGAAACCGTGGGTTGGGCTAATCCAAGTAACGCCTTATTGCCATCACTCTGTTGGTATGATCCCTGAGCAAGAAATCTCACAGTTATGAAAGTCTTTAATATATTTGGGAGGACGGCTTTTTTTACGTGCGCGCAAGTTGATCTCCACTTCGGTTAGAACATACATACATATGTATGTATATAACAGCTTCTTTCGAAAGTCGAAAGTTTCTCTGAAATCTAAAGAATTTTGGTTTAATAATTAACAAATAAAACTTATTCCAGTTACTATCATTATCGAGTTCACCTCCAGAGGATTGGAAGCATCTCTCAATTGCCTTCTTACTGTACCCTCTATGAGAGTTTCATCAATTTATTCATTTGAATTTATATAAAACGCAATTGAGGTTGAAGGAAACATGTTTTTTATCAATTTTGTATGGCGTATGGGATGTTTGCGCGACAATTAAGTTTTCTTTGAAAATATTTTAGCCGTTTCATTTAAATTCACAGCAAATGGCAAACAAATACCACTGCTATTCACAATAGTACATCTATCGGGCGTGTGGAAACCATAATACAAAAACTCATTTTATACGATACGCTTGCAAGCGGTTACCGTCTATCGTATGAAAATTTATAATAGGGGGGATTGTAATGCCAGAACCCTTTTCGGCGAAAACAGTATTAAGTACAGCGGTTATATTATAGGCAATCAGAGCTCTATCAGCAACAGTGGTCTTGGTTAATTGGATGGCAACAATTTTAGTTAGATTTTCGGCAGTATCATTTCCAGTGCTCGCTTACTTCTCAGAATCAGCTGATGTTACCACTGTGTAACCGGTGACAAACGTAAGCACCAACGCACAAGCTATTAAAACAAGTTTCTTGTCCTTAAAAGCATAAACAGACGGCAGCGTTGATACGAATCAACTCGGGGAATAAAATGCAGTTGATCCGGATTAAGTCCGAGTTAATCCGGACCGACGCTGCCGTCTGTTTAAGCTTTAAGATCGAATTTGGTTAAGTCGTTCCTTACGTGAATTCTACAACCAGCAGTTATATTGTTTCTTCAAGCATTGCTGAGCCACAATAATTTGAGTGAAAACAGCAGAAACAACATCATCAGAATCACAGAAATAACAATTACAACTGACTCATCATCAACAACAATAACAAAACCATCAGCAACTGCCTGATGCAGCAATAACATAAAGGCTAAGAGTAACAATAGAAACTAAGTTACTAATAACTAGGAATTATAGTGCAAAAGGCAAACATTTTACACTTCTCTATTTACAAATATCAATTACATCACATATATCTATATAATGAGAACGTTCGACAACTGTCATATCAATTGTATTGTACCCGAAGAAATTTCAATGTATCATCTTATGAGCCACAGATACAAATCCAATCACAAATACAGACACAATCAGTTTCAGCACAATCAAATTTTGAAATATCTGCTACTTCCATAACATTACCAAATTTTTGGTTGGACCATACAGAAGCATGGTTTATACATGCTATATTATTATTATTATTATTATTATTATTATTTTGGACAATACCATGTATGAATATTTAAAAACCTGATATACACATGTAATTCTAAATCTACCTGTAAATAGTAAGTATTAGAATTTGAAATGAGTAAAAGACTTGATAAAATCATTTATGATACTAAGATGGGTGATATGAAGCCTTCAGTATTATATCGATCATTACTACTTCGTGCGAATTAAAATTTCAGTACGGACCTTATTAAGAAATTATGGCTAAGAAAATTACCTAAAAACTTGAATGTTGCACTTGTCTCATCTAATACTAGCGATTTAACAGATTTAGTTAAATTAAGAGAGTAAGAGAGATGAGGTTTGTTCTATTAGTTCCACAAACCCTAATAATGTTAATGTTGAACAGACTATTGAGAATCTCCTTGAAGTAGAACTGTGCTCGATGCGTAAAGCTTTTGATAATACACCATCGTTTTCGAGACAATCAGGATCATTTAGGGCTGGTTGTTCAATGTCTGATTAGCACTAATCGGAGGCAGAAGCTCCGTTTAAATACAACGACTGCTTTATCGATCACATGTTGTATTCATGATGTCGAAAACGTCGATAATGATGTTTAACCGGCAAGTAGTGATAACCAGACATTGAACAACCGGCCCTTAATCGAGATCATTCGCAAGGCAGATCGACGTCACCCAACTGGTTATGCAGATATCATTACCGCTTTGGAAGCCGGATACGTAAATTTGAACAACGTTGTTCGTATAAATCGAAGGGAAAGGAAAATTACCCATTGTTTCGGCGACAAACGGAAGTAGTATCAAAACTTTTGCTAAAAAGTTGCTAAAAGTAAATTTGTCTTTGAGAAGGGAGTTTCCTTTTGCTTTTGTAATAGCTGACATTGCAAAACCAATAATAGGAGCTGATTTTTTAATGAAATTCGGGCTTTTAATAAGTGTCCTATTGATCCTTTAACAAATATCTGGGGTCATAAGCAATAATCGACTAAGTCGAAAAACCTGAATTCGAGAAAAAAGGCTTTAAAGATTTGGATTTTAATGTTAGCTTTATGGGGAAACCAAAATATTTTCATCTATAACTTTTTAAATAGCCTAGGTAACGAGATGGGAGTTTCACATACACATGGAACAGTAGTTGTAGAAAACGATAGCATATATAACTCAATTCTTTCTTAAGTCGACTTAGGCAAAGAACATAGTGACGCGACAAAGAGAGCGACACGACATTTTCAGATAATAGCGAAGGAAAAGACAAGAAACGTCAAAACATAGTGAAGCAACCGTCAGCTCAGAAAGCAACGAAAACAAATTTGGCTGACTTCCAAAACGTATCAATACAATGTTTGGAAACTGTTATACTGCGGTATTCACACAGTTTGTATATGCAGAGTTACGACACATTGCAACCATATACATACATTGCCTATTTTAAATATCCAATATAGCAATGAACAATTTTTCTGAATTTTCCATTTCTAAAACACCAATGCTAACCAATAACAAACGAAGCATCAACTTTGTTTCTGATGCGCTAAATGCTCTAGTGATGCGTTTCGATAACTTTTTGGATGCCTTTTGGAACAGTATACATTGCCAATATTTTGTAGTTCGACGTTATGGAGCCTTACACTTTGTACGTATGCAAAGCCATAGACGTTTTGGAAGTCAGCCCTTTTTTTGTTTTCGACGCTATGCTCTTTGTCGCTTTCTTCGCTTTTCGCTTCACTATGTGCTGCCACATTGAAAAATAAATGTTTGGTTTTGTCGCTATTATCCGAAAATTTCTGGTCGCTCCTTTTGTCGCGTCACTACGTTTTTTTGCCTTAGGCGGTTATTGCTTATGACCACAGATATTTCTGTTAATGCAATTTCTGGTTATACAAAAGTACTATTACCATAATTGTTTGCATTTGATGATAAAACATCGTTCGCTCAAAATTGGTACGCGTTCCAGCGATTCCTGTACAGCAATTGTTTGAATGTATTAAAAAGTTGCAATGCAGATCGTTAGCCAATAGATCTACCATTATGAGGTTTAAATTTCATAGTACTGGCTTTTAATTTGACAGTTTTATTCGCATTGGAAGTGGCTGCACAAAAAATAATGTTGAACAAATTCGTTGAAAA
>NW_023469253.1:1666-5492 GCF_013731165.1 Rhagoletis pomonella | reverse complement strand
CCAAATCACCCCGTCCCGAACATGGTCCTTCGAGCCGGATCGGCTTGAAGTTTTTTTTTTTCGTGGTTGACCCACATTCGCTTAAAAATAAAATAAAAGTGATAAAAACTTCAAAGAAATAAACCTTTTTTGATAAACTGCCAAGTTGCCTTCATAAAGGAGAATTTTTTATCGCGCCCCCCGTTAACTCGTATTTATTTTCTCGTACACGTCGAATCGTGTGCAATTAAACATATCTAGAAGTTTTTATATTGCATTCATTGGTGAAAACCGCCACTAGCTTTGGGTTTTTTATTGCGTACATTGGTGAATACCGCCACCAATTTGACGTTTCCGAACGCACCCTAAAGAAAAGAAAAATATAACCAGAAAATTAAAGTACATTTTCCACCCCACGTTGTGAAAACTCGTTTTCTGTGGGACTTTGTGTTTACATTATTGCGCACAAAGATCAGGTGAGTAGATTAAATACCTCACATCAAGCTTTCCCATAAATTTGAGCAGCTTTAACCTAATTTGGAGCCGGAGCAAAGCAGAGGGCACATTTGGCCCCAACAACTGGAATTGCAGCGAAATATATAAGTATCTAAAATAGTAAGTAGATTTTGAGTACTAATTGTGTATATTTGCAGAATCGGAGCACCTAGTTAAGGCACTTGCAAAGCAAAAGCAGTACCATCAATTCCGCCAGCGCTCCTGCAGCAGCAACTGCAGCCACAAATTTTCCAGCAATCCAGCCGAAGCAGCAGCGACTGCAACCACAAATTGGCCAGCGCTCCAGCCAAAGCAGCGACAGCAATAATACCGCCAGGGCTCCGGCGGTAAGTAAAAAGTGCAGTGAAAGTGAAAAGTGAAGTGCAGTGAGGTTCTTATAGCGCCGGATGTATTGCCATTTGTCGAGGCGCAAGTGCTGAACGCCGGTACTAGGTGCCATACCGTCAGGCGTCAGTGCGCCTCGCTGCACGGCCCCTAGCAGCGGCCGATAGTTAGTAAGAGCGCCGGCTGTATTGCCATTGAGGAGGCGCAAGTGCTGAACGCCGGCACTAGGTGCCATACAGTCAGGCGTTCAGTGCGAAACAAGGCCCCCCCCAAGTGGTCCAACGCGATAGCAAATTCGCACCAGCAAGGCCCCCACCAGTGGTCCACCGCGGGAGCAACACGCAAATTAAAGGCCCCCACCAAGTGGTCCACCGCGATAGCAAATTCGCACCAGCAAGGCCCCCACCAGTGGTCCACCGCGGGAGCAACACGCAATTTAAAGGCCCCCACCAAGTGGTCCACCACGATAGCAAGTTCGCACCAGCAAGGCCCCCACCAAGTGGCCCACCGCGGGAGCACATTAAACGCAAGGCCCCCTCCAGTGGCCCACCGCGGGAGCAACATCGACAAATTAAGGCCCCCACCAAGTGGCCCACCGCGGGAGCAAATTAAACAGCAAGGCCCTCACCAAGTGGCCCATCGCGGGAGCACAGCCCCATTAGTGGCAACAGAGTAAGCTGTAAGATAAGGTAAGCCTTTCAATTTGCCACGTATATTCGCGAAAAACGACTGGGAAAGGGGTGAGAAAATAGCAATAGGTCGTGCGTGAGTCCCAGAGCCACCCCTTCCATATATAAGTATATATATACATATATATATTTTTTTAATACGTATACATTTTCGAAATTTAAACGGTATCGGGGTAGGATAATCCGTGGTGGAGGAATAGCGGAAATTCCTTTGGGTTACCGTATCCACACACCGTTGTGTTTATATATATATAAAAAAAAAAAGGAAAGAAAGAAAGTGAAATTGTGCCACGAATTGCGGGACTCAGCGTCCGTTACAAAAAAAGTGTTTTTGTTTTGTGTTTTGAGCAAAAATCAAATTAAGTTTCGACAACCTCAATTATTGAATTTTGTTTAGCTTCTTTGTTGTTGTATAAATTAAATAAAGACTTCCTACAAATTTTTTCTGAGTTTTTCTACAGTTTTACGTTTTATACCGCGCCACCTTTGAAGTGTTTGGCGTGATTTTTTAAGTATTGAGAAAAAGTGGTTGAGGCAGAAGGCCCGTATACGGACCACATTATATAAATTTTTGTTCACCAAAGAATCCCTCCGGTTGTGCGGTACACTGAGAGAAAACTCTTTTGATATAAGCTTAGTACAAATAACCCGTGGAATTTTGCGAGCCATAATAAAGTTTTTTTTTTTGCTTGACATAATAAATAAAATTTAAATTGAATATAGTTTGTATATATATTAACTGAAGGTTAAATATATTAAAGAAAGCTATTTTTCTATACACCTTTTCCACGACTTTTTTATTGCGATAGTATCTTTTTTGTGGTCGTTGTTTATAACTCGTATAAATTGTAAATACCCCCGAGGTTCAGTCGTACAATTTACGTTTGTTTAAATTTCTCGCTTTAATTAAATTAATTGATAGTACGTTGTTTTATAAATTTTTTTGACGTCGTTGTCGATAATTCGCGAAAATAGTAATTTACCTCGAGGTTCAGTAGTACAATTGACGTTTGTTTTTAAATTTTTCGTGTTAATTAAATTAATATTCGAAAGATGGCCAATGTTAATGATTTTTCGCGGGCGTGTGATGCATTGTTGGAATTCGAAGCGGGCTTCAACAACATGCCGTGTAGCAGCCATTCCATTTTTTCACTGGAGATCCAAAAGGAGGAACTGAAGGCGCTCTGGGTCAAGGTGAAGGATGCGTTCGATGACTACTCGAAAAAGGTGTCGGACGACGAAACCGGTCAGGCTGCACTTCGGCTGGCGAAGTGCAGATATCAGGATTGCTACTCAGCATACTTGACGTGCGGCGCATTGATGGGAGAGACGGCTCATAACCTGACGTTCACGCAGCAAAGTAGTTCGACAGTTAATCCGGTAAATCGCGAGATTGAACCCCCAGCCCGCTCGAGTATCCATTTACCTCCATGTGACACAGAAATTTTTTACGGTGATTACATGTCGTGGCCATCTTTCCGCGATTTGTTTACGGCAATTTATATTAACAATTCGCGTTTGACCCCGGTAGAGAAATTGTACCACTTGAATCAAAAGACCCGTGGTGAAGCGAAAGATATCGTAAAAAAATCGCCTTTAACTAACGACGGTTTCGCGACTGCTTGGCAAAATTTATCCGACCGCTATGAAAATAAGAGGATAATGGTTAATAGCCAATAAAAAACGCTCTTTAACCTACCATCGGTAACGAGTGAACGCGGGACGGAAATTAAAAATTTACAGCTGGCAGTTAATAATTGTATATCCGTTTTAGAAATGTACGGGATTGATATTGAGAACTGGGATGCGATCTTTGTGTTCTTAGTATCGAGTCGGTTACCGGATACCACGCTGGCGTTGTGGGAACAAGGCATTGTGAGAAAGGCGGAAATTCCAAAGTGGGAGGAATTAGACAGCTTTCTCACAAGTCGGTTCCAGACGTTAGAAACGGTGTCCGATATCCGAAGTGCACGCGCAGTAAAGCCTGTACCTAATCGCCAACCCGCAGCGACGTACGAAAGGAAGGTATCGGCACACCACGGTCAGTTTTCGCAGCCCGCATGCAGATTATGCCCCGAACAATCTCATGCTCTAAAGGGCTGCCCCAAATTTCTAGCAATGAAAGTTGAGGATCGCCTCAACTTAGTCAGAAAACACAATTTGTGTATGAACTGCCTAGCGCATTCACACATCGCGAAGGATTGCAAGAGTCCGTTTAATTGTTGGAGCTGTCACCAGAGCCATCATTCACTATTACATCGAACTTTAGCTCCACAGAAGGCCAACTCTTCGCAACAGCGACCCCCCCCGAGGAACAA
>NW_023469253.1:0-1566 GCF_013731165.1 Rhagoletis pomonella | reverse complement strand
CCCCCCCCCCCCCCCCCCCCCCCGAGGAACAAGGACTCACGATCTGAGCAATCCCCCGCAGGCACCAGCAATGTGCAGGCGCTTTTTGCGGCGAGCAACCGGAACATTCTTTTAGGTACTGCTATGGTGAACATCTGCCACTCAGGAGTTAACTATGAGGCCAGAGCCCTACTGGATTCTGGATCAGAGGGAACTTTCATCACGGAGCGACTACAGAGACTCATCAGGCTGCCAACGCGTGCGGTTGATACGCAGGTATCGGGCATAAATGCCACGGTATCGGCAAATGTGCGAAAAGTCGCGCATCTGGCTATAGGTTCTACTATAAACCCCCAGTTTAGAATCGAGGCAAGAGGTCTGGTTCTACCCCAATTAACAGGAAACCTCCCGAAGTTTACAGTGGATCAAGGGCATCTTGATTCACTGCCCCCTTTACGGCTAGCCGATGTCAATTTTTACAGGAGTCAGCAAGTGGACCTAATTCTTGGAGCGGATGTTTACCCAGCAGTCATAAGGGACAAGGTCCAAAGGAATGTTCTGGGGTCACTCGTAGCGCAGGAAACGGTGTTCGGCTGGATTTTGACGGGACCAGTACCACCAACGACCACGAGGAGTTTCACTACTTCTGTGTCTCACGGCGCAGAAACTCCAACCCCCCAGCTAACTCGGTTTTGGGAGTTAGAAGAAGTTTCCACCAAAAGGAAAATTACCCCCGAAGATGCGTTTTGTGAGGAGTTGTACGCTAAGACGACCACGAGGAATGAGCAAGGACGGTATGTGGTGGCTCTACCTTTTCGTCGGGAATTCCCAGACGAAATTAACCTCGGCCTTTCAAGGACTGGAGCAGCACGGCAATTCTTGCGCAGCGAGGCCGGTTATATCAGGAAACCGGAGTTGAAAACGGAATACGACCGGGTTCTGAAGGAGTACATCGAGCTCAACCATATGTGCCCCGTGAGGAAAACAGCGCAACAACCAACACACAGGCCATACTACTTACCACATCACGCCGTCGTGAAACCGGACAGCATAACAACGAAGGTGCGAGTGGTGTTTAACGCGTCTTGTCCCACGTCAAATGGAGTCAGCTTAAATGACATATTATACCCCGGGCCTATTCTGCAAGCGGATTTGGTTTGCTTACTTTTAAAGTGGCGCTTATTCAAATACGTATTTAATGCAGACATCGAGAAGATGTATAGGCAAATTATGCTCCATCAGGAGCATACCCCATTTCAAAGAATTCTTTTCAGAGAATCCCCGGACGAAGAACTTAAGGATTACGAACTTAAGACCGTGACGTTTGGAGTAAACTGCGCTCCATATTTGGCAATAAGGACGCTACACCAGCTCGCAGATGATGTGAAAACGAGATTTCCACTGGCAGCAAAGATTTTGAAGCAGTATATGTATGTCGATGACGTCCTAGCTGGAGCCCACGATTGCACAACTGCAATACAAATGAGAGATGAGGTAATTGAAGCTCTTAACACCGCCAGCTTCCCCCTAAGAAAGTGGACTTCGAATTGTAAGAAGATTTTGGCAGGACTACCCAAGGCGCACATA
>NW_023469252.1:0-5493 GCF_013731165.1 Rhagoletis pomonella | reverse complement strand
GGTAATTTTGTAGGGTTGCAATTGTGTGATTGTTTAATCGCATTACATCACCCTCCTTTGGAAAAAAGAAGAATTTGGCAAAGTGATCAGATTTGCCACATTCTTCTTGTCCGTAATAAAAATTAAGTTAAATTGTTTTGAAGGAACGAATTTGAAGTGCATGTGGAATATTCTTCCTCCTCCACTCGTTCGTTCACAACAATTTAACTTTCGTTACAAAGTTAAATTAGCCATATTGCAATTAGTTCTTATTACTAATTTATTTACTAATAATTATCTAATTCGTCAAATATTGTATAGTAGTGCCATAAACTAGAATAATTTTTTGTATATAATTAAGTAGTACTAGTATATTATTTAAAAAAATAGCTTATGCTGTATGTATAACGAGCTACGTCTTATAAGTCTAGCATTTAGAAAATTTGTATTGGGGATTATTACAAAAAGGAATTCAAGATTTTTTGTAATGTAAATATGGTAAGAGATTTTTGTTTTGACAAATTAATTTATAAACATATTTTTGTTGTTGTTAAATTTTCTTTTGTGATTTTGGAAAAATTATACAGCAATAATTGCCTGTTATCAAATGCTTGTATAACTGAATGTATTCAAATCAATTAATTTTGTTGGTACTAAAATTCAAATTATTTAAAAGAAATATGAATATATAATTATTGCTAGAATATAGTAGCTTAACCTGCAGGTAATGCGAGTTTTTTGAATCGAATAACTTATATCGTATTTGTTACAAAATATTTGATAGAGTAAAACGGCGTTTCACCGTATGTTTACACACATCCTAAATATGCATGTATGCATTTTTCTTATGTGTTTAAGAAATTCAAGTGATTGTTAAATTCAAAAGTAGTTATTACATTTCGCAAATGAGTGATTAAGCGTAGTGAAATATTTATTTGATGACTTTTTGTATTCGGTTTTTGTGAACTTTTTTAAACTTATTTTTTGATTTGTCGAAAATTGTTATATTAACACCGTCGATTTCGGTTACAAGGTAAGGACCTTGGTATATGCTGTCGTGTTTGTCACGGGGCTCCTTTTGAATCAAAACCATGTCATCTTTATTAATAGATATTGCACGTGCATCTCTATCATACAACTGTTTATTCCGGACCTTATGTTTGGTGATAAGCTCTTTTGCCAAAATATGCGATTTTTGCATCCGGTACTTAACCTCTTTTGCATAATTTTCAACGTTGTAAATGGGATCTATTATTTCTTTTTTTCAATTCGTGAGGTACAGTCGGTGTTTTTCCGAAAACTAGTTCGAATGGAGTAAATTTGTTGTCAAAAACAGAATTAGGCGTTGTATTATGCAAATGGTGAAATACTTAAGATAAGTGTCCCAGTCTGAAATAGTCTCATTTAGGTATGCACGCATGTACTCATTAAAAACGCGATGGTTTCGTTCAATCGTGCCCACTGTTTCATGATGGTGTGCTGTCGAAAAGTTATGATCAATTTTTAAAAGTTTCGTTAGTTCCGAAAATATTTCGTTTTTTATATTCAGTCCCTAAGTCTGATCTGATAGAATTCATTATGCCGTATACTAGTATACAACTTTCGAAAATAGCAGAAGCGATAGTTTTGGCACTTTTATCTGGAACAGCAACGGTTACCAGATACTTTGTCAGATCGCAAATCATAGCAACAGCGAACTTGTTACCGCTTGTTGATTCTGGCAAGGGTCCAATTGTGTCAATTAATACTATTTCAAAAGGTTTGTTAGGTGTTGGCGTTAAAACAAGGTTTTCTTTTATTTTCGGTTTTGCCGTGTTTAGTAAACATTTTTCGCAATTTTTGACGAACTTTGATATATCACGGGTCATGTTTTTCCAAAAAATATTTTGTACGGATCTTTGCATATAACCTTTTGACTCCGCAATGTCCTCCACTTATTGGGTCGTTATGGTAGATTGTCATAAGTTGGTGTTTCTTTTCGTCGTCGGTCACAGTTTCGACTGGATCCGTCAATATAATTTGTAAGGTATTTAAAATTTTATTTCCGCGGTCTTTTAAGTTTGAAATTGAAAAATATTTGATAAATAAGTCATCTTTAGGCCATTCTAACTTCTTAATGTTACGATTGTTGGCTTCGACTTCAAGCCGCGAAAGTAACTTATCGAAATTCGTTTTTTCGTTAACAATCGTAAAATTAAGTAACTCGAGTTTTTTGTGTTTTAAATGTGCACAAACTTAAAATTTGAAATATTATTATTTTTACCATATATAATATTTGTTTTCACCCGGGGTATTTTTTTTGAGAAGTTATAAGAAAATTTGTCAAACACCTGTAAGGTAATATTGTCATTGCATTCGTTATCGTACTCTAATGGTGTCTGCCTCGTCGAAGATCGTGTTTTTACCGCTAATACTTGTTTAGTAGAGTCTTTTAGTTCGTTCTTCGTAATCCGTGACAATGCGTCCGCTCCTGCATTCGATTTTCCTTTTATATATTCAATTGTAAAGTCGTATTCTGACAGTTCTAAGCGTATTCTAGCAAGCTTTGACGACGGGTCCTTCATGTTAAAGAGATAAACTAAGGGTCGATGGTCAGATTTCACCGTAAAGTGAGTGCCGTAAACATACGGTCGAAACTGCTTGATCGCAAAATATATAGCTAAAAGTTCAAGTTCGATTATCGGTTTATTCTGTTCTGCTTTATTGAAAGATGTTGACATATTGGCAAATCATTTCCGTCATTGTTTTGGCTTAATATAGCGCCGCACCCAACTTTCGAGGCATCGACCGTAATAATAAACTGTTTTGTGAAGTCTGGGTATTGTAGCAATTTTGGGGAAATTAACGCTGATTTTAACGATTCAAAAGCATTGTCGCGCGCACTGTCCCAAGTAAACTCAACTTTTTTTCTGCCTAATTTATTTAAAGGCGCTGCCAGAAACGCAAAATTTGGTATAAACCGCCTGTAATAATTAGCAAACGCGACGAAACGTCGAACCGCATCCTTATCAGTTGGTTTTGTATATTTTTTAACAGCGTTTATTTTGGTGTCGTCTGGCAACAGACCTTTGTCTGAACATTTATGGCCTAGGAATGTAACTTCCGGCCGAAGAAAATTGCATTTATTGGGGTTGAGTTTTAGGTTGAAGTTTCGACAAGTGTCAAAAACTTTCGCAAAATTTTTTATGTGATGTGCTTCACTACATCCAATAACGATTATATCGTCAACGTAAAGAAATGCCACATTGGGCGGAATACCGGAAAAAGCGATTGTCATCATACGCGAAAATGAATTTGGTGCTACATTTAACCCAAACGGTAATACTTTCCATCTAAAAGCTCCTCGGTCCGTACTGAAAGAGGCTACGTCACGTGAATCAATATGTAAAGGGATTTGATGAAACCCTGAAAAAAGGTCTAAGGTTGAAAAATATTTTGCTCGGCCAAGGTTATCTAGAATGTCGTCTACTCGCGCAAGAGGGAACTTATCGGCAATAAATTTTTTGTTAACAGCGCGAAAGTCTACGCGCATACGGTATGCTTTTTTACCATTAGTATCTTTTTTTGGAACGACAATTAAAGGACTATTATAATTCGAATAACTTTCTTCGATTAGTTCATTTTCTAACAACTTGTTAACTTGACGATTTATTTCTTCTCGTTGGGAATATGGTAATCGGTAGTTCTTAATGTAAACTGGGTTATTGTCTGTCAATCTTAGTGTTTGTTCGTAAAAGTTATTTAACGTCATTTTGTCGTCGGGAAGTGCAAATATGTCTGCGTAGTCTACGCACAATTTAAGTAATTTGCTTTCTGCGTAACTAGGAATTTGTTTTTTCAAAACGTTAATCAGTTCTTTTGTCCGGTTGTCATCGTTTCTTGTCTTGTTTATAGAATAAACATTGAAATTAGAAAGTTTTTCAGTCCGAATGTTACAGTTCTTTACGTATTTTATATCGTTTGTGGTATTTATGACTTTGACGATTGGGTTGCTTGTACTAATTATGCATCGTGCTGTGAATACACCGCTATCGATTTCTTGTGATTCCACAAAGAGTGGTTCTGGTGAACTTCCTAAATTAAAAAGACGAAAAACTTCGCATCTGGGTGGAATTACGCAGGTATCGCTTTCAGTTCCGTGAAGAATCGGAATCGCGGCTTTTTTATTACCTACCCAGAAGGAAATGCAATTGCTTGCGTAGCTGATAACGCATTTATTAAATTTTAAAAAGTCCTTACCCAATATGCCGTCTGCTGGAATATTAAAGTCGTCGTTAACCACATGTAGCGTATGTTTTATAAAAGAGTCCGAAAAAGTCAAATTTGTCGTTATTTTACCCAGAGTGGCAACAGTATTGGAAGTAACGCCCGTTATGCAGATAATATCATTTGTATCAATTGGAAAATTTTTGGAAAAACTTGAAATTTTTATTAAAGAAATGTCGGCTTGTGTGTCGACCAAAAATGTACATAACTTATTAGACCCGGAAACTTGTAATTGAATAAAATCTGAATAATTTAGGTTTAAGCAGTAAATGCTTTTTGCTATAGAAAAATCGTTTAGTTGTTGCTCCCCCAGTGTTCGCTCCTGAGGGGCATGAGCGTTTAAAGCACGGACATTTGCATTCCTACTCCTACCGTTTGCTGTTCGTGCATTATTGTTCCTGTTGGTGTTGTTGTTGGAATTAACCCGTGAACCATTGCTGTTATTGTGATAGCGGTTTCCGTTAGCGGATCGATATCGTTGACTGTTATAGCTATTGAAGTTATTATTATTAGAAGAAAATGACCTGTTATTCCTATAACCAGTAAAATTGCGAGTTGGGTTAGCCCCACGATAGCCACCACGTGAATTTCTAAACGTGTTATTACCACGCGATCGGAAAGAAAGAACCTGACGCTCCTTCACCTCATTATTTTGCTCTACAATTAGTTTCGCAACTACGTCTTTGGAATCTGAAAATTTTGCTGAAGCTAAAATTGATTTTACTAAGTCTGACCTGGCGTTTAATCGAGACACGTTAACCGTTTGCTCAATCGCCATTTCGTGAGCCTTTTCTTGAGTTATTCCTTCCATAATTAACGAACGCTCAAGCGAATCGGATAATTCTTCAACGCGTTTGGCGAATTCTGAATAATTGTTATTATTAACGTGTAACGCGGCTATCTTCCCTGCCACAACTTTCGAGTTGTCAGGTTTAATTCTATTGCGTAGAGCAGATTTAATGTCACTAACGGAATTTATTTGTGTTGGTATGGCTTCGCGGGCTTTGCCCTCTAATTTTGATTTCAAAAATGCAATTAATGTACTGGTCAAATTTTCTTCAGCTAAGTCCTCAATCAAGCTAATTTTATCTAAAAACGATTCGAGCGCTAACGGATCCCCACTATAATTTTCCCTAATAATCGAAGCACAAAGGCTTATAAATGAATTATTTTGCTCTGCTGTGGCCATTTCTGTAAAAACATTGGAATAAACTGAAAAATTAGGTGAACTAGTAGCAGGTGCTGGAA
>NW_023469251.1:0-5493 GCF_013731165.1 Rhagoletis pomonella | reverse complement strand
GGGGAACATCGAGGACTTGAGTGGTATTCTCTACCGGCAGTCCTACAAAATTGGGGGCTCAGCCAGGAATTTCAACGAGTGGAGAGCTAACAGAAATTAAAAGCTGATGTTTGGAAGCAGTAAAGCAGCGCAGTGAAAAGTATTTTACCGACACAGAAAAGAAGGTGCAGATGAATATGTGCATAAAATGTTTAAATTGTCGCTGCGTCCAGTTGTGAGCAGAGCATAAGCTTCGAAACTATTGCGGAATTCATCAAAGTACGCACATTTCGTAGTTAAAATCCAAGAAAGCATTTTTCGTACAGCTATATCAGCTACAATACACCGAGACGCCAAAAAGCAGCGCAGTCGACGTCAAGAATTGTACATCGAAGTCGACACCACAGCGAAGTTAACGCCGGTAGTCAAAGCAGCGAAGTCGACACAGCGAAACACTTCAGCAGCAGCCGAGGATCGTCAAGTAGAAACAGCATACAATATTCAAATTCGTAACCGACATAAAGCATCGGGTATTGGACGTTGGCGAAAACCGAAGATGAGCATCAATCAAAGCGAGAAAGAAGAAAATAGACAGGAGATAGAAAGTAGGTAAGAAGTAGATTTCATATGCAAGTTTGCAAAGACAGAAAAAGCAAGAAGAACTTCAAGTTGAAAGAAAAAGCTCGATAGAGTAAAGATGTGTAAATGAAGAATGATGTAAGAAGTTAAATGCTCAAATGAGTGAAGTTGTAAAGACAAATTTAAAAGTTGCTCAAAGAAGTTTTAAGATGAAATAAGACGAAGATGTGAAAAAGGTGTTTGCAAAAGCAAAAGAAGAAGTCGACAAATAAATTGATTGAGTCGAGAAATTGAATTTAAAGAAGGCAAATGCGAATGCAGTAAAGTTGTGAAATCGAAAACTAAGAAGTAAATTCTAATAAGATGTATAGGGATACGATTTGAAAACAAACATACGAGATAAAGTTTGGACGCAAATAAAGCGAATTTTAATAGGAAGTAAATTCTAATAAGAAATAAAGGGAAAGTGAATACTAGAAGTTAAGAATAAGAGTTTAAAATAACACAAGGTAAACAAAGAATGTGAAATGAACTAAAAGCGTAAAGAGAATAAATTCTAATAAGAAGTATTGCAAATAGAAGTACGATAAATAAGGTTGCTTTTGATTTGTGTAAAAGTTAATTTGAATTCAAATAATTTATTGATTTAAAGAGAATCGAAACAATATTTCTTTTAAAGAAAATTACTAGTCTGTAAGCAATAAAACTATAATCATACTTTTGTAAAGAGTACTTGCTGGATAATTTAGTATGGACGCAGACGAGTTGATGACGTTGACGGTTAATGGACTTAAAGACAAGTTACGGGAGTTGGGGATTTCGACTTCAGGACAGAAGCGTGAGCTTCAAGACAGACTACTCCAGCACTACGGTTTGTCGCGAAACGAGGCTAGTGATAATGAGTCCAATCAGTCGGTATATAACGATGTTGAAGAAAGCAACAATCTTTTGCCTTCTCGGTCCTTTATGCATCAACAACAGTTCACCCTCAAAGATTTGGGTGATTGTATTAGTCCCTTCACCGGAGAAGGATCCGTTGATATTAAGTTTTGGGTTAATGAATTCGAAATGAACGCAGCTATTGTTAAGTGGAATGATTTGCAAAAATTTGTATACGGTAAGCAGCTTCTGCGCGGTGCTGCTAAACTATTTATTAAAAGTCAAAGCAATGTTAACAGTTGGGTATCGTTAAAAACTGCTTTAATTAACGAATTTTGTTGTAAATTGTCTTCATCGGAAGTTCATAAAATTTTGAAGAATCGACGTAAGAACGCAAATGAAACGTTTCGCGAATACCTGTACAATATTATTGAGATTGGCAAACAGATTAATTTGGAAGAGGCAAGCATTATCGATTATTTCATAGAGGGAATTCCCGATTCTAAATTTAACAAGACTGTGTTGTATCAAGCAAAGAGTGTTGAGGATTTAAAAGAACAAGTGAAAATTTATGAAAAGATACGCAGGTCCAATGTAGCTCTAGGTAAAGTAGAATCAAACGATACAGCGAAAGATAAGGGCAGCTCAGGTGTAAAACCAAAAGCAGAATTGGTTAAAAGGTGTTTTAAGTGTGGCGACAAAGCGCATATGGCAGCTCAGTGTTCACAAAAGCAGTTTAAATGTTTTAAGTGCAACGAGATGGGTCATCGCTCTTTCGAATGCAAGGGCAAGGGATCCAAAGAAACAAAAAAAGAACCGAGTTCAGTCAACACATTGACAGATGAGATCTTTCAACCGTTTTTGAATAGTGTGAAAAGTGAGTTGCATTTTAAGACCGTTAAAATAAATGACTTTAGCTTTGAAGCACTAATCGATTCAGGGTGTTCACTTAATTTAATCCGATATGATACGCTTTTAATGAGCGGGTGCGAGACAAAGTTGGGTGGTGATAAGAAGAAGCTTTACACTGCATGTGCGAACGTTATTGAAACAATAGGCAGCTTCGAAACCTTGATGCACGTAGATAACTTATCGTTAAATATAGTTTTCCATGTAGTCAGAGAACAGGACATTCAGTTCGCAGGAATGATAGGAAAGGCCATTCTTAAAGATGTTGACATTATATTAACGGATGAAGAAGTTCTTTTTAAGAAAAAAGATTCGGCCGGTAAGCCAATATTTAAAGACAGTCAAGCAACAGCGGATGCTGAAAAGTTTAAACTCGATAGTAAGGAAGTTAGTTTAGAAAAGTCGGAGGACAAACAAGGGTGGATTCAAGAGTTCGATGTCATGAATTTAACAGAGATGAAGGATAAGCCTACACTGAATTTGGAGTATTTAGGAAAGAGTTTTGCTAAAGCGGTAGAAAGTTTAGTTAGCGCATACGCACCTGCAGGGAATTGTCCATCGCCAGTAAAAATGCAAATAGTATTATCAGACGAAATACCTGTATATCAACGTCCGCGACGTATGCCCTTTGACGACCGACGATTTGTTGATAAGCAAATAGAGGAGTGGTTACAAGAAGGAATAATTCAGCCCAGTAGCTCTAATTATGCTTCGCCCATTGTAGTTGTCCCTAAGAAAGATGGAAGTAAGCGCTTATGTTGCGACTATAGGCGATTGAATCAGAAAATCTTAAGGGACAATTTCCCTATGGTCTTAATGGATGATGTTTTAGATAGGCTCCAAGGGGGTCGAGTTTTTACAACACTAGATTTGTCCAATGGGTTTTTTCACGTGCCTGTAGAGCCACAATCAATGAAGTACACGTCATTCATCTCTAGCAACGGACAATACGAATTTCGCTTTGTACCTTTCGGTATTTGCAACTCACCTGCGGTCTTCTGTAGGTATATAAACGCTGTATTTAGGACGCTAATCCAGAAAGGAACAGTAGTTACATATATGGATGATTTAATAATTCCTTCTAAAGATGAGGCTGAAGGTATAGAGAAGTTTAAAGAGGTATTGCAGGTCTGTAGGGCATATGGATTAAAAATAAAGTGGTCGAAGTGCCAATTTCTCAGCAGGACAGTAGAGTTTTTAGGGTACATTATTAAAGCTGGCACCATACAAATCTCAGAAGACAAGACAGCGGCAGTGCGAAATTTCCCCTTACCATCGGACAAGAAGAGTTTGCAGAGGTTTTTGGGCTTAACGTCATACTTCCGACGTTTTATAGCAAGCTATGCGTTAATTGCTAGACCGTTATCAAATCTATTGAGAAAAGACGTCGTTTTCAAGTTGGGTGAAGAACAGGTAGCCGCTTTCGAGCAGCTAAAGACGCACTTGCAAAAAGCACCGGTATTGCGAATTTTTTCCCAAAGTGCAGTAACCGAAGTCCATACCGACGCCAGTAAGTACGGGTATGGAGCCATGTTACTACAAATGGATCCCGATGATCAAAAGCTACATCCGGTACAGTACATGAGCAGGAAAACGAAACCGGTAGAAGAAAACTATCCAGCTTATGAACTTGAAGTACTAGCAATTATCGAGGCTCTAAAAAAATGGAGGATATATTTGTTGGGCATCAAGTTTAAAATCGTAACGGACTGCAACGCCTTTACCATGACTCTTAAGAGAGAAGATGTCCCACCGAAGATTGCAAGATGGGCGTTGTTCCTTCAAGATTTTAATTACGAAATCGAGCATCGTGCGGGGACGAGAATGGCTCATGTCGACGCGTTGAGCAGAGTATATTGTTTGATGCTTGAAGACTCACTAAAGTTTCGCCTTAAACAAGCTCAGCTAAAAGATCAATGGACGAAGGCAGTACGAAAAATCTTAGAAAAAGACGAATACAACGATTTTTATATTAAATATGATATCCTTTTTAAAAATCCTGAAAAGGAACTAATAGTTGTACCAGTACTTATGGAGGAGGAAATAATAAAAATGGCACACAGGCAAGGGCATTTCTCGACAAAGAAAACCCAAGACGTATTGGAGAAAACTTTTTATATTCCTCAGATCAGTTCCAAAGTTGGAAAAATAGTTCAGAGCTGCATTGAATGCATTGTAAACGAAGCAAAGTCTGGTAAGAAAGAAGGGTTTCTCAATACCATAAACAAAGAAGATAAACCGTTAGGAACGTACCATGTTGACCATGTGGGGCCACTAGAAACGACCAGTAAGTCGTACAACTACATTTTGGTGGTGGTCGATGCATTTAGTAAGTTCGTGTGGTTGTATCCAACCAAAAATACGGGAGCGGAAGCGGTGGTAGAAAGACTAAAGAAACAAGCCGCGGTATTTGGCAACCCTAGGCGTATTATTACGGATCGGGGCGCTGCCTTTACATCGAATATGTTTAAGGAATATTGCGAAAGTGAGAATATTCAGCATCTGCTGATAACGACTGGTGTCCCACGGGGAAACGGCCAGGTGGAGAGAATACATAAGGTCGTTATACCTATGTTATCGAAACTGTGTACAGAAACTCCTACTGGTTGGTATAAGCACATAGATCGAGTACAACAGTTTATAAATAAGACGTCGCCACGAAGCACAAAGCAGTCGCCTTTCAAAATATTGACTGGACTTGAGATGCGTACGGCCAATATGCCGGAGCTTCAAGACCTCCTTGAAGACGCCGCCGTTGATGAACTGAATGAAGATCGCGAGGTTGTACGGAAGGAAGCTAAGGAAAACATATTAAAAATTCAAGAGGAAAATCGTAGGTCATATAATCTTCGGCGTAGAAAGGAAACTAATTATAATATAAATGACTTGGTAGCAGTTAAGAGAACTCAATTTGGGGCGGGGTTAAAATTGAAAGCAAAGTTTTTAGGCCCTTATAAGATCGTAAAGAAACTTAGCCATGGTCGATACGAGGTTGAAAAGGTAGGAGATCATGAGGGACCGGGGAAGACATCAACTGTTGCAGAGTATATGAAAAAATGGACTAATTCATTCGAGGGCGAATGACTGAGCAGGACGGCCGAATGTAGTGCTGGATGTAGGGTACCGGACTGATGACAGATGACATTT
>NW_023469250.1:5111-5494 GCF_013731165.1 Rhagoletis pomonella | reverse complement strand
ATGTGTGTACGGTGGGGTGCGTATGTACTCCAACGTGCTGTGTACTATTGTTTCGTAGTGAATTGCTACGTTACAACCCCCCCCCCTACTTTGGCGGACGAAAGGTTGCGGCATTCCAGAGTTTTGGCCCTATGGACCTTCACTACCTTTAGGCAGAGCCTAGGTATAATTTACCACCGTACGGCGTACGGTGGCTCGGCCGGTGTGTGTGCGTCCCGTTTGTAATTTTGCTTTATTTAACAAAAAAGGCTCTTACATGGTATGGTATTCCTACGCTATCTATGTGTATGCTTATGAGTATAAGTGTAGTAGGTATGGATATTTAAACATGATTGAACTTATTATTATTATCTCTATTGTATATTTCATTTCATTTATTTATT
>NW_023469250.1:0-5011 GCF_013731165.1 Rhagoletis pomonella | reverse complement strand
TTTTTTTTTTTTTTTTTTTTTTTTTTTTTTTTTATTAACAAAGTTATGAAAGTTATGATTGCTACGGAATGTATCCTGGAGGTTCTTGCTCAGTCGCAGAATGTAACGTTGTACCGCAGTCCGCGATACCTTACGCTGGCGCGATCAGGGCCGTGGCGTGACACTAGGGCAGTTCGGTTTTTATATTTAACCATCCACCGCGTCCTATTGGTGACTTTTGGCCGCTTCAGTCGGAAGTTATCGACGAAGTCTTTTATCTCCTCGTCGAGCAGTGCTAGCGCGTGGTCACGCGCGTCCGGGGGGTTAACTTCTTCGCCGGGGGTGTAGCTATTTTCGGCGGTGTCCCCATTGTTTGGCGGTCCGCCTGTTTTCGTGCTTACGATGCTGGGTTCGCATTCGGGTGCTCGTGGCCCGGCGGGGCTGGGTGATCGCTCGTTGTTGGCGGGCGCTTCCACGATTGCGCCAAGAGGTTCGCCCGGTGCGGCGGCTGCCGCCAGGAGTGGTGGCCCTCGAAAGATTTGGACCCGCTGAATCCTGGCTTTGTTGGGTGGCCAGGGTACGCTTTCGAACGGCGGACGCCATGGTTGGACGCGTTGTGGTTCATCCGGCGGAGCTGGGTGGCGATTTCTGCGACTCATCACTTCGGTGTGTCTGACGTGACTTGCGGAGTAATCTGAAATGATAAGAAGAGAACGGGTTGCTGTTGTTATGCGTTGAACGGCTTCAGATCCTGCAGGTGCGCGTGCGTTGGTTGTTTGTCGGGCCGCTCGGGGTTTACGAGTGTCACCGTGTTGGAGGAGATGTATTTGGTGATCGTATATGGGCCTGAGAATTTCGGCGCGAGCTTCTGAGCATAGTTGTCGGCAGCCGAGGAGAGGGGGTGATCTCGCTTCATCACCTTCTCTCCTACTCTAGGTTTCCACGGCCGTCTGCGTAGATCGTAGTACCGTTTTTGCTGTTTGGCCGCCGCGGCGAGGTGCCCCTTTATCTCTGCCCATAGCTCGGTGATGGCTGGGGATGCCATGGGATGTTCCTCGGGTACGGCCCCTTCGGTGCGCATCTGCCGTGGCGCCGCTGGATTGCGTCCGAAGTTGATCTCCGCGGCGGATGCTCGCGTTGATTCGTGCTGGGCCGTATTGATTGCAAAGGCGATCTGGGAAAGCTCCTGATCCCAGGTACGATGATCTGTCCTTGAACGTTGTGCTATCATGGTTTTAACTACCCGATTGGTTCGTTCGGTCGGGTTTTCATGAGGAGCGTAGGCTGCGGTGAATTTGTGCTCTATGCGGTGCTCGCTGAGAAATTCCGCTAGGGCTTTACCCACAAACTGCTTTCCGTTGTCGCTGAGAAAGATGGCTGGGCAGCCGAAACGGTAAATGATTCTCTCCCGGAGTGCCTTGATGACGTTGGCGGTGGTGGCTTGGCGAACGGGAACTAACTCAACCCATTTAGAAAATTTGTCGACCAGGACGAGGAGGCACGTGTTTCCTTGTTTCGAGCGTGGAAGTGGTCCTACGAAGTCGGCCGTGACGATTTCCCATGGTTGCGAGCACTGCATGGTGGCCATTAATCCTGCTGGTCGTCTTTGTTCCACCTTGTACTCGGCGCAGGACAGGCACCTTCGTACGTGCTTGAGTACGTCACGGTACATCCCAGGCCAGTAGTAGTTCTGCTGTGCTCGTTTGAGAGTTTTCTTGACGCCTAGGTGTCCGGCTGCCGCGGCGTCATGCACCTCTTGCAGGATATCTGGTCTGCGACTGGTGGGGATGCAGAGCTTCCATTGAGGCGCGCGGGAGAGCTTGTTGCGCGGCGCGATGTGGCGGAACAATCTATTGTCGATGATTTTGTAGTCCGGGTGGCGGCTAGGCTGTTGCTGTACTGTCTTTAGTTTTCTTTCGTACCAATCGCTGGTGCTGATTTCTACGGTGTAGAGTGTGTCTGCTCCATCATCGGTTGTTGCCAGGGGACATCGTGAGAGTGCGTCTGCTACTACGTTCAGCGCTCCCTTTCGATATTCGATGTCAAAATTGTACTGTTGGAGTTCGAGCGCCCATCTCGCCAGTCGTCCGGATGGGTTCTGCAGCGAGTGTAGCCACTTCAATGAGTGATGGTCGGTAATTACCGTGAAGTGGTATCCTTCCAGGTACGGTCTCATCTTGCGGATTCCCCACAGCACGGCGAGGCACTCTTGTTCGGTGGCTGAATAACGCTTCTCCAGGTCGTTCAGGCTTCGGCTGGCATACGCTACGACTCTCTCGTGGTCGGAGTGGCGTTGAAACAGGACCACTCCGAGTCCTTCTCCGCTGGCGTCGGTCTGGAGGAAGAAGGGGCGGTTGAAGTCGGGGCAGCAGAGTACTGGCGCGGTTGTCAGCTTTTGTTTTAATGCCAGGAACGCGTTTGCTTGCGGTGCGTCCCATACCCAAGTCTGGCCTTTCTTCAGTAATTGGTTGAGTGGTGCCGCAACTGTGGAGAAATCGGCGACGAAGCGACGGTACCATGATGCAAGACCGAGGAATCGACGAAGCTCTCGGATATTCTGAGGCGCTGGCATCTCTCGTACGGCAGATATTTTTGCAGGATCAGTGTGTATCCCCTCTGAACTAACAATGTGGCCGAGGTAGTGGAGCCTCTGCTGCACAAAGCTACATTTGTCGAAGTTCACCTGCATCCTCTTCCTTTGGAGTCGCTCGAACACTTCGCGTAGATTGCTCATATGTTCCTCGAAGGTGTCCCCCAGGATGATTATGTCGTCTAGATACGCGAATACTTTCGGCTGTAGCTCGGGACCGAGGATCGCGTCGAGAGCGCGCTGGAATGTCGCTGGCGCGGAGTGTAACCCGAACGGCATGACTCTCCACTGGAACAGCCCTCTTCCTGGGACGGTGAAGGCGGTGTACGGCCGTGATCCTTTGGCTAGGGGTATCTGCCAGTACCCATTCTTCAAATCAATCGTGGATATGTACTTCGCTTCTCTGAGCTGGTCGAGGATCGCTCCAATCTGGGGCAGCGGGTATGCGTCTTGTTCGCTGGCGGCGTTGAGCTGGCGGTAGTCTATGCACATCCTCCAACTTCCTTGCTTCTTACGAACCAGGACAATCGGCGAGCTGTACGCGCTCTTTGATGGTTCGATCCGCTTAGCTGCCAGTAACTCATCGACTTCAGCATTGATCACCTGTTGCATGGCTGGATTGCGGGGGTAGTAACGCTGTTTCAGCGGCCGGTTATGCTTAAGGGTGATCACATGCTCAGCGGCGGTGCTTGGTCCGTTAATCCCACTGAAGGTCTGCTGGTGGTGTGCCAGGAATTCGGCCAGCTGCTTATTCTGTTCTCCGTTCAGATGCTCTCTCTCGGTTAATGTGTATAGCTGGGCGGGTGCATCCGTTGTTCGCGGGGTGGGTGCGGGCAGTGGTTGTCCGTCCAGGGTAAGGATGGCCTCTCTGTCCCTAAGGAAATCCATCCCCAGGATCATGCGTTCGGCAAGATTTGGGAGTGCCGAAGCCAGGGTGGTTGTGGCTCGCTTGTTGTACATTATCCTTACTGGATAAGTGTACAAGCTGGAGACGCATGTTTGATCGGCCAGTTGTACATTTCGGTGATTGGGTCGATGCTGGATTTTCCTCTCTTCCAGGTGTTGACGTATGGACTCGTCAATGTAGGTGAGCGTTGCGCCGGTGTCCAATAGTGCCCGTACACTCATACCTTCTACGCTCACATTGATGTAGTAGCGACCATCTGCTTTTCCTCCTTGTTGGGTGTTAGTGTCTACAGGGACGGCGGCGATCGGAGCTGTTCCGGTGCTGCGTATTTTGCGGGGCGGCTTAGCGGTGGCAGTGTTGCACGGACAATCCCGGGAGAGGACGTTATCTCGGCCGCATCTAGAGCAGAACAGCCTTTTTGTCCTTCGGCATCGGAAGCGGAGGTGGCCGCGTCCTTTGCAACGCCAGCAGGATTCCTCTCTGCTGTACCTTTCTTCTAGGGGAGCTAGGCTGTGTGCTGCTTGTCGGCTGTTTCTGGCCTCTTCGCCCTTCAGAAGCTCAAATTCGTCGGTGAGATCCATCAGCTCCTCGATCGTTTTAAACTCCCCTCGCTTGACGAAGAGACGATACTCCACACGTAGACCATCGTAGATGCGTTCCAAGTGATCCTCTCCACACATGGTCGGGTGTTGGCGTATAAGCGTTTGTAATGCCAAGATGTAATCTTTGGCCTTCTCTCGGCTTTGTTGGCGTCGCTGCCGGATGGCATCTTCGAGCTGACTCATGTGTCGCCGTGGGAGGAAGAACCGCTCTATTTCTGCACGAAACGCTGCCCACGAATGTAGCTGTGGTTTTCGTACGCGGAACCATTGTAGAGCCTTCCCGCGTAACACTTCAGGTAGGGTTGGGAGGAGGTTGTCTAGCGGGATGCGGTAGCATTCGGCTAGCTCTTCGATCCTCTCCAAGAAGTCGTGTAGCGCGTCACCTCCCGAAAAATGTATGTCCCATCGGCGAACGGTATTCATTAGCTCGGCGTCGCTGATCTCGCCACGCTTTGTTGCAGGCTTCATCTCCAGTGGCGGTGGACTATAGTTGTCGATCCGGACGGTGGGAATGGTGCTGGGCTGCATTTTTACTGGTCTCTCCTCTTCTGCTTTAATCTCCTCTTCCAAATCTCTTAATAAATCCTCTGTTGATTTGCGATGTCGCTTCGCTTTTACATATGCGCTAAGCGCGTTGCGCAGGTCGGCGACTGTATATCCCTCTACGAAAATTCGATGCCGCTTGCACTCCTCTATTAACTTCTCCTTCTTTAGCAGATATATCCAGCTGAGGGAGTCGACGTTCAGCGAATTGGTGTTACTCTCGCTGGCGCGTGTGTCATCTGTTGGTTGTGGTGTGTTCGGCGAGCCCGCTTCCGCAGTGTTGGTGCTTGTTAAGTTTTTTGCACATGCGCCTGCAGAGCTGGGTCCCTGCTCGGGCGCCATTTATGAGGTGGGTTTTGTCAAAGGCTGAGGTGAACTCAGCCGATCCAG
>NW_023469249.1:0-5495 GCF_013731165.1 Rhagoletis pomonella | reverse complement strand
TCGTCGATGTCCAGCAACGCGATGTACTTGTACAGATAGAGATTCTTGTAGAGGCAATCATTGTAGGGTATGACTTCGTTCTGGCTTTCGCTTACTCACTTTTCGCAAATGTTGCTAGAAACAAAATCATCGGCCTGTACCTGTAAAAAAATATTTAGTAAAATTACAAGTTAGATTTACTATTTTTTTACAACCTTACCTGCGATTGCGTAATCCCTCGTGCATGAATGCAATTTCCTTCCCATTCTTCCAATGAAGTGAATGAGTTTTTCTTCAATGTCATTTGTGAAACAGGGCTTGGACTTTCGAAATTATTTAGTACGCACCACTCTAACAACTGGAGTAAAAACCAATTTTCGTAGTAGCCGGGTTTCATCATTTTTCACATTCGCAATATCACAAAATTGGAATATTTCACATAATGATCCAAGTAATAAACTTAACTTAAACAGTAATCAGCTCTTTCCAATTTTAATTTATTTATACATACATATATAGACAGAATATTTAAATATTGTCAATGTAGTGACTCATTTTCAGTAAGATCATCGTCATTCATACCTAAATATTGACATGAATCAAAACTTTATTATAGAGTAGATTTTTTAATAAAACGAACTAGAGGAGTAGATTAAACACTTTTCTAAAACGTACTAAACCCATATCAGAACGTAGTGACGTCCTAGTACGGTTGTATAAATTCCCATATACATACGTTCCACAAATGGAAAAAAACATATGTTGATGCATACCATCGCACCATTCGATCAATCATTCTTAATCGTTAGCTTTGCTAACATAAATACATTTTACACACTCAAAGAGGCAGTGTCATGAGGAAATATCAATGCACTAACTTTTTGTAGTTATTTCTCATATTTTTATCTAAAATTCAAAAGGAAATAAGATATTTTGTAATAAAATTTGAAATTCAACTTATGAATTCTGCTGCATATGAGCTACCCTGTTTTTAGCCGAGTATCACCTACAGTGGCATCCGAACTTTTTGGTGGGGTGGCAGGCTAGTTGTAGGGTTGCGAGAATGGCTAAAAAACTCTCCGAGTGTAGATTAGTACGTTGTCGACAACTCCATGCAATGAAGTTGAATTGCTAATTACGAATATTAGTAGATCAAGTCATTAACGGAAAGGATCTTTTTCATAAGAGCACTTAATATTGGCACTTCCAAACACCATAAATGCAATTTACAATTTTCGGTGTGATAAAATTGTACCCTGCCCATGCATCCCTGCACAATGGAGTGTATGGCATGTTTGCGATCCACTTGTCATTTTCGTGGGTTGCAAACTTGGATTAAGCCATATTTACACGCGTTAGTTGGAGAAGGGCAATTGATAGAAAATAATGCCACGTTCAGACTGACCAATCTTGTTGCAATTAACAAACGATTTTTTTATGACAAATGCTTAAATAATTCCTATCTTATTCACTCGCCACCCAACAATAAAAAAAGGTAATCAACTGCGAACAAGTTGAAAAACAAAATTAAAGCAGGACATATTTCAGGAAAAAATGGGTCGCTTCAGCACACTAAAACAGAAGGCCATACAGAACCCTCAACGTTTTGGTTTGGCGTGCCGATTGTGTGAAGGGAAACACCCAATTCGTCTGTGCCCAATTTATCGTGCCAAGACACCAGAAGAGAGGCTACGGGAGGCGCTGCTAGGACACTTCTGCGGCAACTGTCTTTCTATGGACCACAAAACCGACAATTGTAGTAGCGAGGCGAGATGCCGTCAATGCAACGAGAAGCACCATTCTACCCTCCATATCGATGAACTTAGAGACTCATGGAGGTCAGAGAATGAAACCAGCAAGCCGTGGAGCGTTCAAGTAGAGGAAGAAGAAAACGCTGATTGTGCGATTTCCATTTGCGCCTCTGACTCTGGAACGGAGACTAGGCCTCTTCGTCCAGAAAATGAACAGAGCGACTTATGTGGGTCCGGAGCGGAGACTAGGCCTCTTCGCCCGGCCATGAATGGGGGATCGGAAACCAGGTCTTTTCGACCCCTGCTCCAACATGAACGCGACAACTTAGAAGACCGCGCGCACACACGGCGTCTTGGATCACCACGCAGAATTCAGCGACGGCGCGGAGTGGAAACTAGGCCTTTCCGCCTGCGTCGACAGAACGACAATAGGCTTGCTCCTAGGTTCCGCCAGGTAGCCACATCCAACATGTTCCGCAACGGGCTCCTGGGACAACACGCTATCGCGGGTCCAACATTGAGCCCTATGATTGCTATTGCGCCGACAGCAGTGGTAAAAGTCGAGGCGATGGGGCGCCTTCATCTAGTCCGCGCTCTCATCGATAGTTGCTGCGCCACCACGATAATCTCAGCGGACCTAGCTCGGGAGTTGAGGCTGGAACAGACACGGGTCGGAAATCAAACGGGTTGCGTCTTATGCCTTCGAGGAAAGCACGGCGACAATAAACGTATTGCGACCCACGCGACGGTTAAAAGGAACTACCACCGCGTATCGCCAGCCAGCAACGTAGATACTGCCGTCGCCACAGCATACCAGCACATTCGGTTGGCCGACCCACACTTCTACAGTTCGACTCCCATTCGCCTAGTCCTTGGCATTGACGTTTACGCCGACGTAATCCTGCCGGGTGTACTTCCAACTTCCTTTGGGCCTCTGCTAGCTCAGAGCACCATCTTCGGATGGGTACTCTCTGGCGTTACCAGAGCATAAACATAAACGATACATTTATATTTATAACTGTTCTGATTGAATGAATTTCTACATATGAATTTTTTGAAGTTTATTTTTATGAATCTTTCTTCTTAATAAAAGTGCACTTGAAAATGTCCACGTATCTTTACTCTTATATTTTACATCTCTTTCCCTCAAGCAGCAACTTAGATTCGAGGAGAATGCAAGTGAAACGATGCGGGACGACGAACGAGGAATCTGGCTCCTCTCCAACGAAACCAGAGAAACATATTTTTTATGAATTTTTATAATATTTTGTTTGGACATGTTAATAGTTGATCTGGAAGTTGCTGCATAAATTTTGGATGTTGCTTGCCGCAAGGGGGCCGGTATGTTTAGGCCTTCACCCTAAATATTTCTATATTTTTTCGACCCGCCCTAATGTTGGCATATGTGCACATGTACACACACATACATGTGCACACGTATTATTATTAACTCGCGCCGTTAACTGATGTTTCCCGCCGGATAATAACCTATCGTTAAGTTTCCCCTTAATATCGGTTGTTGTCCGGCGGTCCGATTTAAAATCCCGCAAATCCTTAACTTCACTTCGGTTTAGAAGATCAACGCGAGCAGACCAGCAGCTACCAGGCCACTGTCACTAAGGTAACAACATTGTCATTTATACCAATATTTATTTAAATCTGACTGAATAATTTATATTAAACAAATATTAAAAAACAAATATTTCGCTTTGGTTTTTATTTCCATTCGCTATCACCTGCACCGGAGCGTTATTCCCGATACGCGCCCCCGTGCAAGTTCATGGTCCTTTCGGAGCCGTCCGACTAAAAAGACTAAATCTCATACAGCGCCATTTGGAAACCTAGCGATCCTCAAATACTGATACAGTCCACAGCCCTATTAAGCGATATTGCCACAAGGAGTTTTCACCCGCACGCCAGCATCTGTGCCACAGAGTTCAAGCTACTACCACAATCAACGTTTATTCGCCAGAAATAATTGCCACAAACACAGCACTAAAACAAGGTACGTGGTTATATTTTCAGTGCACTTTGATTTGCGGATCTGAATTTTGTTTGTGAGAAATTAATTACAATTTGCGTCAAATTAAATTAATATATATCTACATATATACTCGAGTGAAAAAGACATTACGCGGGTGACTTTGTGAAAACAGCAAACTTTCTAAGTGCGTTCAAAAATTCACCGAGCTGAGTTTGTCCGTCCGCGAGGGACAATAGCTATCATTGGTTGAAAGTGCACACACACACACGTGACTGTGAAAATTGTCTTATTAATTTAAATTTAATTGCCGAACATGCATTTGATTTCCGTGCTTCGTTTATTTTCACTACAATAAATTCACTGTGCCATATTAGTTTGACCTAAATATAATTGTGTTGCACAAATATTTTTTCGCGAACCACTTGTCATTGTTTGGAGGATACATAACCTCAATGCTGTAATTTGCTTTTAATTAGCCCTTTAATTGAAATCAATCACTTGCGTTATTTCACAAAGTCACTTTATTTGATTGTTTTTGTTTTCAATCTGTTAGTTTTTTTGATTTACACATATATATATATATATATATAAGTATATTTGTTACTGGTCTAGAAACACAGACACATACCCACTTATATTTTTTTGTTTTGCACGGTTGGGTGGCGAGTTTTAACATACACGCACGCATTTAGATATATGTATCACGCACCTGGTTGGAAGAATCATATTAAAATAAAGTTCTGAGCATAAATTTTTATGTACATATACCAACAAATCAGCGTGACTTTCTTTTTTGAATTGTGGATACATTTTCTCCTTCTTTGGCGTTTGAACACAAGAGTTGGCAGTTTTTTTTGGTTAGTTGGCATTTTTGATTGCATTTCTCATTTGAAGATTAGCCAACAAGTGCGATCAAATAAGATATCTGAGGTTGGTATCTCAATACGGTGAATATTTGGCTTAAATTATCGAATCTTTGAAAAGATTCCAAATTCAATCGATTTTCTGCATCTTGCTTAAAAACTCCATATAAAAGGCAACTAGTTTCTCTATCCCAAAAATGGATTCATTTATGTGCTTAGCAGAAGAAGTCACAGAGTTCGAGTCCGACTTCCTTGCTTCGTCAATGTCAGAGCAAAATAAGCATGTCCTTGCTATTCAGCAAGAAGAACTCAAAGCTCTGTGGGAGAAAACAAAGCTAGCCTACGATGCCCTCAATACCTCTGACGAATTTTCACAAGAAGATAAGAGGACATACAGAAAAATTAATAGAGGCGCGTTTGCTAGTTATGTAAACTGCATGTCGTCTTTGGCTGCTCAGTCTGAGAAACTATCAAAAGAAGAAAGAGATGTAGAACAGAAGCCTATGCGAAAACACAATATTCACCTTCCACCGTGTGATACAGATGTTTTCAAAGGCGATTATCTGTCTTGGCCAACATTTCGAGACATATTCACGGCCATCTACATCTCAAATCAGGAGCTTACTCCGGTTGAGAAGCTATATTACCTCAACCAAAAAACCAAAGGAGAAGCCAAAGACATTGTGAGTAAGTGCCTAATAACTAATGAAGGTTTCGCAACAGCATGGGAAAATTTGTGTGAGCGATACGAAAATAAGCGTATTCTCGTGAACACACAACTAAAAATATTGTTCAATTTAAATTCAGTGGAGAGTGAATGTGGTAGCTCTATTAAAAGATTGCAGCGTGATATCAACAATTGTTTGTCATCCGGCGCGATAGTGCTGCAGCTGCGCATCGGTCGTATTTACCGGGTAG
>NW_023469248.1:0-5495 GCF_013731165.1 Rhagoletis pomonella | reverse complement strand
TCGTGCGCAGTCGTAATTTGACCACCATGGCTGTTTCCACCTTCTTCCATGATAAAGCGAATCCCAGTGGGATTTCTAAAAACTAGTTCATGCTCAGGAAAGTGGCCAATGTCGAATTCTATGTGCATATGGTCCGACATTGATACCTCCCCTGAGACGCGCCAGTTTGTGACAGACGCTGCCATGTTCTGACTACTTAGAGTAAGATCTAAGACTTCCCCTCTAATAGCGTTCCTGAACGTTGGTTCATTGCCATGGTTTATAATACTTATATTATAACTACTTATAAACTCCAGGAGGTACTCACCCCTTTTGTTTTTGTCGGTGCTCCCCCAGACAGTGCTATGGGCATTTGCATCACAGCAGAGGATCCAAGGTATACCACTCTGCCGGCAGGGATCAGTAAGCGCCTTTACTTCAGGTGTCGGGGCTATCTCCTCCTTACCCGGGAAGTACGCGGAGGCAAGTACTGCCTCTTGCACCCCCCTAGCAGTCGGAATTTTGGCTCATACCGCAACGAGATCTGCCGTAATGAACTGTGAAAGAGGGAGAAACGTTAGTTTGTTACTTAATAGCATCGCCGCTCTTGGGCGACAGCTGGCGGCATAGATAATCTTACCGTCCTTTATATTAAGGCCTTTGACGTCACCTCTTAATATCCAGGGTTCCTGGATGAAGGCTACACCTAAGCCTTCGTTTGTGAACCTCCTATGTAAAACATCTGATGCTGCTTTCGCGTGGTGAAGGTTCACTTGGAGGCATTTAATGTGCCTCGGATTTGTGAAGTTTTTGGGGTGAGGTGCCATTACTTGCGGTCTTTTCGGCCGCGAGCAGCCACCTTCTTCCCCCTGTTGCCCTTCAGCAAGACCGCTTCTTCGGCCGTCCTTGCATCTCCCTTGCCTTTGCGGCTGGAAATAGCCGCTTTGGAGCTGCCACGTAGTGGTGGCCGTTTTGCAGGCTTTGGGTATGCGATGGGTCCGACGTTCTTTTGGGCTTCTTCCAGCATCTGTTGTAGGGTCGGGCATGTTGTTGTTGCTGTTTTCGGAGGCGTTGGTGGAGCTTTGTGTATTACTTGTAGCTCTGTGCCAACCTCCGATGACTTCTGCTGCACTTGCGTGTCATTGTGTAGCTGCCTGGGAGCTACGACGACGTCTTTGGAGCAGCAAGGTTGCTCCTCCGAGTTAGGGTATTCGGTGTCGGCGGCATCTTTGTCTACCACGGGCATCGACGGTTTGGCTTTCTCCCTAAGTTTTACTACGCCAAAGCCATAGTTTACCACGTTCCCGCGGTGCTTTAGCGTGTCTGCTGATAGCGGGTCAACTGCAATGGTGATTTCCGCCATTGTTGACCTGCGTACTCGATTCAGAATGCGCCAGTCCGGAATTCTCAGGCCGTCATTCTGTGCCTGAAGCAGACTGAGCGCATCTTCACTGGCAGAGCTGTCCAGCTCCGGGAAGAGTCCCACAAGAATGATGCGGCGAGGTGTTTCTGCCTCCTCGACCACTTTCATCTTCGCCCCCTTCCATGGTGCCAGCTTTGGAACAGTGTTCCGTATCCACCCCGCGGTCGCAGCATCTCTGCAACTGATGGATAGCCATCCCGAGTGGAAGGTGCAACCCTTGAAGATAGGCTTTACAGCGCTAACTGTGTTGCTCCTGACCGCCCTGAGGATGGCATTTTGGATAGCTCTGAGCTCATCCGTTGACCACACTGTGGTTGGATAGTCCTCTGGGACTAAACCCAGCTTCACTCCGCACAGTGCATCCCTAAAGAAAACTGGCTCCCCGCGACAATCTGTAGGTGCATGCGGCACAGTTGCCTCACCGGTGGGCACAGATGCAGTCCCAGCTGGCCTGCCCCCTGCAGATCCCTCACCAGATTTGGCAAATTTCTTCGGGGATCGCCTCTGCGGGGTAGAGCTATCAGACCTAGGTCTTTTTTGGAGAGTTTTTTTTCCCCTCCGTGGTGGGCCAACGGGTTCTTTGGCTTTTTCTCTAGCCTGCTCATAGCTCATTCCCTTTTCTATGTACCGCTTGAGGCGTTTCCGACCGGCTCCGCTAAGCCGCTCCCGCTCTCGAGCTTGGTGAGATGAGTTGTTCAACGGAGAGGCAAGCAACTTCTGCTCATCCTCCGGCGAGATATCAGATAGCGTTCTGACGGGACTTGCATCCTGTCTCACGCTATTATCCACCATCTCTACATCATACGAGGGACTACGCGCCCCCAGCAGTTCTGTAGCGATGGTTTCTGTTTCCACAGAAGTCGAAAGGCCAGCATTGGCCATTGTTTGGAGCTGTGCAGCTCCTTCTGGCTTTTGATTTAAATTGTTGTTACATTCCATGTGTGTCCCACGAGTATGGGGGAAGGGATGTCAGCTGGGACATAGCCCCCAATACCCCGAGCAAGACTTCTTACAACCAGAGGGCGCCAGGTATCTGGAGGCCACCGTTATAAGACACACTTACGTAGTGCCATTCATCCCATAAGCACGGTACGGATGACACTCGGAATTACGGGTTTTATTGAGTTGTCCTCTCTAGATCCGCCATATTCAGTAAAAGCAGGGGCACCTCTCGCAGGGTGTGACTCGTCGCCACGTATGGTCGGTCTTGAGCCATCCGCTCCTGACTCAGAACATTACAACACGTATGAAGCAATATCAAGAGCCTTGACCCCCATCAAACTGCATACTCAAAAACATTCTAACAGATCTGAATAAAAAGCCGAAAATCTCGCTGAAACTTTTCACATTTCTTATAATTTTTGCATAAATTTGAAAAGTGGATTTATATTGTGTTGGTTATATTTATAACTAGCAGACCCAGCGAACTTCGTCCCGCCCAAAATTTTTATATATTTTATTGAAACTTTTTGGTCCAACATTTTCACCAACAATTCACGTTTACGATTTTCATTGGCACATTTGTCTGCTAAGATTAAGGTTTGGTGGTCATTGCCGCTTTAAATAACCTAAGGAAAGTGTTATATCCGTTCTTGAAATTCTCCAGTTGTGCGGCATTTCATAGCACGGTTATTCGCAAAGCGAAATTAATTTTTTCCTCTTCACTCCCTGGCGGCAACAATGACCCGGTTCTATAGTGAATGTCCTAGAAGCTTTACAGTATAGTAGGTGCCAAATCAAAATGGGTGCGAATCATTGTTCTGTACCTTAAAAGTTTGAACGCATAATAATATTGGAAAATCACATCCATTGGGCTAATTGCAACGCAGGACCGTCGATATACTCCATGGTGCAAAAGGTCGATTTAATCTGACCTTCACGGCCCCTTTTCTCACTTGGCTATTTTTAGTAATAGCTCGACTTCAGCACCACTTGGCAGCACGTTTTTGCAATAGTATTGCATACATATTTAAAACATTAGCCAAATCGGATCATAAATAAGATTTTTAGTAATAACTCAACTACAGCGCCAACTGTCGGTTTAAATTGTGAAACTAAACCATCCAGAGACCCACTCAAATACATAAAAAGTCTCGTTAAAATCCGTACAACCATTTAGGAGGATTTCACTCACAAACACACCTACAGAAGAATAAAAAAATTCATTCAAAGATAGCTAAAGGTCGGTAGGTTTGTAGGCCTCACACCCCTTTTCAAATAGCCCAAATTTTCTCCATGAGTATGGGCTTGTTTTCAACTATATACATATCTCCATACGAAGTTCCAGTACTGTGCCATGAATACTTTTAGAGATATGCAGTATAAAAATTCGATTTATATGGGAGGAGCCCCGCCCCCCTTTCCAACAGCTGCCCTCTTTCTTCATGAGTATGCGATTGATTTCGTATATCTCCACACCTAGTTCCAGAACTCTACCATGAATACTTCCAAAGATAGGCAGTATGAAAAATTCGGTTTGTATGGAAGATGCCACACCCCCCTTTTCCAATAGTTCCAATTTTTCTCCAAGAGTATGCGATTTATTTCGTACATCTCCATACAAAACTCTAGAACTCTACCAAAAAATTTCCAGAGATAAGCAGTATGAAAAATTCGGTTTGTATGGGAGATGTCACACCCCTTTTTACTATAGCTAAAATTTTTCTCCAAGGGTATGCGATTGATTTCGTATATCCCCATACCAATTTCCAAAACTCTACCATGCACACTTTCAGAGATATGTAGCATGAGAAATTCGGTTTGTATGGGAAGTGCCACGCCCCCTTCACATATAGATTTTTTTCAGCCTAAAACCATCCTTGGGACACGTGCGGCAGGTGGTAGTTTAAAAAAAAATCGGTTCAGCCGCTCTCGAGCCTTGCGAAAACTAACAAACGGCTTTCTAAATATAAATTAGTTGAGATATATTATATATTATAATTATATTTTGACAGTATCCGTTCTTTCTGATTGGCGCACAAAAATCTTGCCTAGTGACGAATTCGCCCCTTGATATGGTCGTTACTTAAAGCTATTTATATTCGAAATTGCATGAAAATTGGAAAACAGGAATCTATAAGCTTATCCAGGCAAAAAGCTACCTATGTACCGAAGCAAATCGGACCATAAATACGATTTCTTCGAACAGATCGGTCCCTGGTCCACTTCTCGGACAAAATGGATCATATATGCTAATATATGCTAAAAAGCTACCTACGTACCGAATTTTAAGCAAATCGGACCGTAAAAACGATTTTTTCGAATAGATCAGACCCTGGTCCACTTCTCGGAAAAAATGGACCATATATCCTAATATATGCTAAGAAACTACTTACGTACCGAACTTTAAGCAAATCGGACCATAAATGAGATTTTTTTAGAATAGATCGGTCCCTGGTCCACTTCTCGGAAAAAAATTGATCCCATATGCTAATACATGCTAAAAAGCTATCTGCGCACCGAATTTTAAGTAAATCGGACCGTAAATTCGATTTTTTCGAATAGATCGGTCCCTGGAGCACTTCCCGGAAAAAATGGGTTATATATGCTAATATATGCTAAAAAGCTACTTACGTACTAAATTTGAAGCAAATCGGACTATAATAAGATTTTTTCGAATAGACCGGTTCCTGGTCCACCTACCCGAAAAAAGTAAATTTTTTTTAGCCTAAAACATGGTGGTTACCGAAAGCTATTTGTATACAAAATTTCATGAAAATCTGACCAGCCGTTCCCGAGATTACCTGTTACAAAAAAAAAGGACTTCTCTTTATATAATTAGTATAGATAGTATAGATGAGCTAGGCTTTTATGGAAAAATAATAAACATTAAATAAACAAAAGAAAAACAACCAAAATCGATCAAAATGTTGATTACTTAATCAGCTGATCACAAGTGTATGTATAAAAGGATTTTTATATTAACAATCTCAAACCAGTTTACAATAATCGTATTCACCAAATTGAGCAATTCTAATGAATTCGATTCTAATGAATTTTAAATGTGCTCTGTCGAAATGCCATTTTTATATACCTTACGTACATATTGTGGCGAATACTGCGGCAACACAAAGCGAACAACGAGAAATAGGCA
>NW_023469247.1:0-5495 GCF_013731165.1 Rhagoletis pomonella | reverse complement strand
TTTTTTTTTTATTAACTTTTCATTCTTTTGCTGCTTAAAGTGAAGAGGCAAGAATGTTTCGATGACGACGACGAGTTCGAGTGGTTTTGATTTTATTTATTTATTTTATTTTTTTTTTATGTTGTTTTGCTATGCGAATAGTCTGAGGCGGTCTTGGCTGGTTATATCATCACATTTCGTGTATGTGTAAACGACAACTATGAAAGAGTGAGCAACGAGCGAAGGCATGCAGAATATGTATGTATGTAGACAACAATGAAAAATATTTGAAGAAAAAGCAGTTATGAAAGAAGGCAGCGCGCAAAGTGACGCAGGGAGTTGCCGCTTTTTGTATAGCGCAAAGGATTCGCCGTTTTGTTTTATTTTTTAATTTATGTTGTTTTGGTTTTTTTTTATGCAAGCACGCCCGCAATGTCGACCGAAAAATATGAGAAAATTCAATATAAGAAATACATACATAAGAGGCTTTTGAAAGCCTGCATTCGACACACGTGCCAAAAGTTCAAGGCTCTTTTACTTTGTCTGTTGAACTCGTTCATGAAGGAAACGAAGGGGAGTGTGCGAAGCAGTGTGATCAATAACGAGTTGAGTTGTTACTTAGTACGAAATATGGTCTTTGCTGGAAAACTTTTCAAAACTTTAGACTTAGTTGCGTTCAAGGGCCAGTAGGGCCTTTTTTTGTCAGCCATAGAGTGCAAATTTCCAATGCCAACCAACGACTTACATATAGACCACCCACCAGCCTAACTCGTAAATATGCCTCGGAAAACTCTTTGCGGTGTTTTTTTTTATTGAGGACTGTCCACCTTAATCTGTGAATTAAGTTCCGTTTAGGTCTTCAAGGTCCCAGTCTATACCTCTTCCTTTCGTTTATCTCACTTATGACTGGCTTCCTTCAATAGGTTCTTGGCGACATCTTTGGTGAATTAAAAGCGTTCAGGATTAGAGATTTCTCAATTTCCTAAGCCATGTACCCTTCATCGGTTGCTGGAAACCATGTTTTTCCCAATTTGCTTCATATAGTTTGACACTATCTTTTTTCATTGAAACGTTTGACGAGTTCGTGAACGGTAGATGGGAGTCTATCCACTAATCATTCCAACTTTAAGAACGAAGCTACAGACATGTTACAAGAAAGCATTACAGAATGCCTTCCAATATCGCCTCAACATTAAATTCTCAATGAGGTCCAAATGCTTCCAGTAAGGGAGCACAACATCATGCTCAGCAAGCCCTCCCCCAGGCACGTCAGAAGGCATTTCCATGAGCTGAAAGACGGAGTCCAGCAATAGGTACAACAATCGCTGGATCCGGGACTGTAAAGCCACGTTATAAACGGCATTCACAAGGATGTTGTTTTCACCTACACAGACTCCCGTCCTGCATCGTCAATGTCCAATCACCTTATGTGGACGAGAGTGAGCTTCAACTGTCGCGAGAGATCCACGACACTCTGGCACAGTTACGGTCTGGATACTGTAGCCGTCTAACCCAACATATCCAATGAGGGTCCAGCATTTGGGGATTTCCTCCACGACCTGACCATCTCTATGGGAAGCTGCTACTACAACAACAACAACTTTAACAAACTAAACTTTCTGAACTATCGAATGTTCATCCAACCTCAGTTAAGTATGTATGTACATTTGTAACTGTCAAAAAAGATTCGTCCCGTGAAGACTCCGAATTGTAAGCAACAAAGGGTTTTATAGTAGATAATTGGGCTCATCTCTGCGCTCTTCTTTATGGGTCACATCCATTGCTATGCGGAGGTTAGGGGATAGGAGTACTTTCATGCGGTGGCTGGTTTTCCATACCCTGAAATTTTTCTCAGTTCCTATAAATCCGACTTGGAAGTTAATATGTAGAAAATTAGGTAGTCGTTATGCGAGAGATGCATCTACAAAGAATCAGCTGACTTGATGCTTTATAACATTTTGGATCCGTCTGTAAAGACAACAGTGGAGTCCTTCACAATTACTCTTCCAGATATTTCTATAAGAAAATTTCTACAGAAATCGTTTTCTTTAAATCTGAAGAAGGATGGCAACTGCTTTTCTATATATAATACCTGTCTTAAGAAATTACCAAGAATATTACCAAATTGTCTCGGATTTCAGCAACTGACTTTCTTGGCCCGATTAGAGGACTGATGGGGTTCAATGAGCCCCTTATCACAATTAAAGCATCTGTTGGGTGTGGTCTAATGGCTTCCGTAACAGCTGTGCGACATTTTCCTGACACTGTAATGAGCGTTTAACGCTGGTCACCACATTAACGAGCCATATGCTGGAATGGGCATCGTGACGTACTTTTACTGTCAGTATAATCGATTCACAATGCTAAGTTATGTTTTCTTTAACTATGAAAAGGGTTACGATGAGGACGAAGAAAATCATAATCACTAAAGTGCCAGTAAAAAGTTTTCATCACCAACCACCCACTAGGTCATTCATTGAATCAATTTAAAATGTGACTTCTCGACTGGCATCAGCCAGCTTATCAGAAAACTGACCGGAGCCAGCATTGCTGTAGAATTTCTGCTATGTTGGATAATTATGTACACCATACCATCTGCCACATACATAAATAGTACTTAGAAATAAGCCAGCAAAGTAATTTCCAGCAAGCTTAAGCCTAAACACTACCAAAGGGAGTAAAGTGCGTAGAGTATGAGAGTGAATTGATAAGTCCCTGAAGATGAGAAAAAAATGCTGTGATAAAGAAGCTTATAACAAAAGATCGCACTCGCTGTGATTTTCTGACGGATTAGTCAAATTATTTGGCCTTTGGTAACCTTGGAAAAATACGGATCAGTAAAATAATACACGAGATAGGCAGATTGCGAAGTTAGCTTCGTTCATTATGAATGAAGGCTTCCTAATTTCCTGTAGGAGGCACATTAGCCCCATGGGAATATACTTTGTAAGTGCGTAAATTGGGGAAACCCCGTCTAAGCGGAGCTATTCCAGGCTGTCATTGCAGTGCCTGGTAAACCATGATGAAATTGGGAAGGTCCGAAGATCTACTTCTATTAGTGATCTCTGCCATGTTGATGAAAAAAACGAGAACCCAAATGCTTAAGACGCTTTGACTGAAGACATTTAATGTGGTGAAGCGATTCTTTTAAATGGATTTAACACAAAGTTTACAGAGGACTTGTTGGTATACGCAATCGTTGGAGTATTGGTGCAATAGTAGTGTCGTGGGATGACATCAGTTAAAAAGTTCATCAGTCCGTTTATTGTTCAAACTTGGCCATAAGGAGCTTAAGGCCTCACAGTCACCCCATTTGTAATAAACCAGCGCTGCTATTTCCAATCCATATTTTTCCTCAGAATATAGATCACCAATCGGCAGTTGTAAACGCATATTTGCCTCGCGGTTTTGCCTTTCTGAGCTCAGTCTGGTTACGTTAGGTTAAAATGGCTGCCGGTGGACATACCAGCACACTTAAGCCACCATCGGACATGTTATGGTACCGCAAAGGAATCTCCTTACCGTCTGCCATGTTGAAGATTTTAAGCTGTTTCGATTTTTCAACTGCTTCGGAGAAGAAGAATACCTGTATATTGAAGGTGCAGATAGCGAGCACTCCTTCGAATACGGCGAAAGCGGAAGGAAAGTCAGGCTCATTCATTATCTCATTGCCTCGTATACTCCTGTGTTCCGGCACCCATGCCAGATGAAGAGTGAACTGCTCTGCCATCACGTTAAGTGATTTTCGGTTCCACAGCTTTTAAAGTCGCTTGACTGTCCGGCAGCCTCCTGTATGGCCGCAAGCTCGGCGTGAAAGATGCTACAGTAGTCCCGTAGGCGGAATGGCTAGCTTTCCCCCCTTCGATCTTGTTATCTATTTTGGATCCGTCAGTGTAGAACTAAATAGATGATTGCTTGACCTCTTAATAAAACGCTTTCTTCTGATTGCTACTTTTTTCTGACGCTTTCTTGAGGTTCGTAAATTATATTTGGCCTTATAAATGCAGTGTATTTCTCTTTGATACACCGTCAAGTTCCCAGTGCTTTCCAAATGATGTTTTACTTTTTTTTGAGGTTTCGTGAGCCTACTAAGCACTTTTTATTGTCTCTCATCTCCACAATCTTCCTTTAAGTTAACTTGTCTGGCGTCCGATATAATAGCTATGTATTTCACTTAAATATATAAATATAGTTTTGTGTTAGTTTCGATGACTTTTGAGTGTAAGTTTCTTAAAAGTTAATTTATTTTTAAGGAAATATCCCAAGAATTTTTTTCGGTAACGTTACAACAATAAAAAGACCAGCTCGGTTCCATATTTCAATATGAAGCAACTGAGAATGAGATGGCGATGGATGAATGGATTTATTGGAAACAGGATGATTGTGAAAAGGAACAAACGTAGCAAGCAAGCATGGTTGTCAAGCTACTCTGATGTAATAAATGACTGACTATCATATCAGCCGTGTGCAGTTCGATTCAGTTCAGTTTAGGCACAGCTTGTCATCAAAGTGAAGTCTGTGTTTTATCGATTTTAGTATTTAAAGGGAGGATGCCGTATATGTTTGGTGACGCAGAGGGATAAGGGAAGAGGAAGAGAGAGGCGAGGAAGATGGGGAAGAGAAGGTGGTGAAAACGGCGTGTTTTGACAATTTTTAACTTTTTATGTTTAGTTAAAGGAAGGGGGGAGTACCTCATGGTAGGAGAGGCGTGAGTTGTGTTTGGACGTTTTTTTTTTATTAACTTTTCATTCTTTTGCTGCTTAAAGTGAAGAGGCAAGAATGTTTCGATGACGACGACGAGTTCGAGTGGTTTTGATTTTATTTATTTATTTTATTTTTTTTTTATGTTGTTTTGCTATGCGAATAGTCTGAGGCGGTCTTGGCTGGTTATATCATCACATTTCGTGTATGTGTAAACGACAACTATGAAAGAGTGAGCAACGAGCGAAGGCATGCAGAATATGTATGTATGTAGACAACAATGAAAAATATTTGAAGAAAAAGCAGTTATGAAAGAAGGCAGCGCGCAAAGTGACGCAGGGAGTTGCCGCTTTTTGTATAGCGCAAAGGATTCGCCGTTTTGTTTTATTTTTTAATTTATGTTGTTTTGGTTTTTTTTTATGCAAGCACGCCCGCAATGTCGACCGAAAAATATGAGAAAATTCAATATAAGAAATACATACATAAGAGGCTTTTGAAAGCCTGCATTCGACACACGTGCCAAAAGTTCAAGGCTCTTTTACTTTGTCTGTTGAACTCGTTCATGAAGGAAACGAAGGGGAGTGTGCGAAGCAGTGTGATCAATAACGAGTTGAGTTGTTACTTAGTACGAAATATGGTCTTTGCTGGAAAACTTTTCAAAACTTTAGACTTAGTTGCGTTCAAGGGCCAGTAGGGCCTTTTTTTGTCAGCCATAGAGTGCAAATTTCCAATGCCAACCAACGACTTACATATAGACCACCCACCAGCCTAACTCGTAAATATGCCTCGGAAAACTCTTTGCGGTGTTTTTTTTT
>NW_023469246.1:0-5495 GCF_013731165.1 Rhagoletis pomonella | reverse complement strand
GTTAGTCCGGTTACCCACTGTCATAGTTGTACCTGAAGATGTCGATAGTCGTGTACATCATTTCCCACATTCGGCCATCCTGCGCGATCATTCGGCCTCGGATGATGGGTCCCACCTTTTCATAAACTCGGCGACTGTAATGGTGCGGTTCGGGCCTTCGTGATCCCCGACCTTCTCGACCGTGTAGCGTCCACGTCTCATAACTTTTACGACCTTATATGGCCCAAGGTATTTGGCTTTCAGCTTCAGACCCGACCCGTACTGCGTTCGCTTGATGGCTACTAGCTCGTCGGTTGTGTACTCGGTCTCGGCTTGTCGATGTCGGTCATACGACCTTCGGTTCTCCGCTTGGATCATGGCGATGTTATCCCTTGCGCGGTGACGCAGCTCATCTCTTTCCGCATCCAGCTCGTCGATGGCTTCGCTCTCCAACATCTCTTGCAGCTGAGGAATTCCCTTGACTCGCATCTCTAGGCCGGTGAGGATCTTGAACGGCGAGACCTTGGTGCTACGCGGCGGAGTGTTGTTGATGAATTGCTGGACGCGGTCGACTTGCTTGTACCAATTCCCGGGAGTCTCGCGGCTCAGTTTTGCGATCATTGGCACCACTACGCGGTGTATCCGCTCCACCTGACCATTGCCGCGAGGCACTCCCGTCGCTATGAGCAAATGCTCTATCGCCTCGTCCGCGCAGTAATCCTCGAACAGGTTGGAGGTGAAAGCGGCACCTCTGTCGGTGATGATCCGCTTGGGATTCCCAAACAGCGCTGATTGCTTCCTGAGTCGATCTACCACAGCTTCCGCGTCGGTACCTTTCGTCGGGTAGAGCCACACGAACTTGGAGAATGCGTCTATCACCACCAAGATATAATTGTACGCCTTCCTTGTTGTTTCCATCGGTCCCACGTGATCAATGTGGAAGGTTCCCAAGGGTCTGTCCTCTTTATTTATAGGATTTAAGTAGCCTTCCTTTTTACCCGCCTTGGAGTCGGTGACTATGCACGGTATGCAGCTCCTGACGACCTTCGCAACTTTGGTGTTGAGCTGCGGTATGAAAAACGTCTTCTCGACCGCATCTTGCGTCTTGCGTACAGAGAAATGGCCTTGCTGATGCGCCACCTTGATGACCTCCTCCTCCATTGCTGACGGCACCACCACGAGTTCCTTGAAGGGATCTTTGTGCAAGATGTCGTGCTTGACGTAGAAGTCTTCGAAATCGCCTCTCTCGAGCGCTTTGCGAACGGCTCGAACCCAATCATCCTGCTGTTGTGCCTGCTTCAGCCGGTGACGCAGAGAATCTTCCAGGATCAGGCACGATACTCGACTTAGGGCGTCGACGTGACGCATCTTCGCGCCACTGCGGTGTTCGATCGTATAGTTGAAGTCCTGGAGGAACATTGCCCAACGCGAAACTCGGAGAGGAACGTCTTTTTTCTTCAGAGTCATCGTGAAGGCGTTGCAATCCGTGACGATCTTGAATCGTATGCCCAGCAGGTATACCCTCCACTTCTTCAATGCTTCGACAACAGCCAATACCTCCAACTCGTAAGAATGGAGCTTCTCCTCCGAAGGCTTCGTCTTTCGGCTCATATATTGAACCGGGTGAAACTCCTGGTCGTCGACGTCCTTCTGCAATAGGACTGCGCCGTAACCAACCATGCTCGCATCCGTATGCACCTCCGTTGCCGCTCGCGGGTTGTATAGTCTTAAGACTGGAGCACTCGACAATGCTGACTTTAGCTGCTGAAACGCGGCTAGCTGGTCGTCCTGCAGCGAGAACTTCGCATCCTTCCGGAGCAAGTCGGATAATGGTTTCGCTATCACGGCGTAGCTGTCGACGAATCTGCGGAAATACGATGTGAGCCCAAGAAAACGTTGCAAGGATTTCCTATCATTTGGTAAAGGAAAATTCCTAATCGCGCTGGTTTTTGCTTCGGATGGCTGTATTGTGTTGTCCGTGATAATGTATCCGAGAAACTCGACTTTCTTCCTTAGGAACTGACATTTGTTCCACTTAACGCGCAAACCTTTCGCCGCGGCAACGCTCAATACTAACTCCAACTTCTGGATGCCCTCGACTTCATCCTTGGAGGGAATGATCAGGTCATCCATGTACACTACGACTGTGCCGCTACGTACCAAGTCGTTCAAGGCTGCGGACACAAATCTCGTGAAGACTGCCGGCGAATTGGATATGCCAAATGGTACGTACAAGAACTCGAACTGTCCGCTGTGCGTTACAAACGAGGTATACTTCCGCGAGTCTGCTTCCACTGGAACATGGAAGAACCCGTTCATTAGGTCAAGCGTGGAGAAAACGTTGGCTCCCAGCAGCTGCTCGATAACGTCGTCGATCATCGGCATCGGGAAGTTGTCGCGGACGATTTTCTCGTTTAGGCGCCGATAGTCGCAACAGAGACGTTTGCTCCCATCCTTCTTGGCTACGAGAACGACCGGTGATGCATAGTTCGAGTTGCTCGGTTGTATAATACCCTCGGCTAGCCAGGTCGCTACTTGTTCGTCGACTATCTGCCGATCCGCATATGACAATCGCCTTGGTCTTTCAAATACCGGGACATCATCTGTCAACAAGATCTTCATCTCCACTGGGGATGCGGAGTTCTTAGCTGGCTTGTAGGCTGCTACCAAACTCCGTACCTTGTCTGCTCGCTCCTCACTCAAATGGAGGAGATCCATTTCGTGTGCTTCGTCCTGTTCCGATCCTGCCATCGTACAAAGATTTCCGAGCGCCACCTGCAGCTCGCTGATTCGACTTGAAGGTCTTTCTTCGCGGGACAGCGCACGTTCCGCACCTTGCTCGTTTACACTCGCCTTGCCTGGGATCACATGCCCCCGTGAGGATCGTCCGATCTCACAGCCTCTCTCGCTGACTCCGTGCCCACTGACACCTTCTCGCATCTCATCATGCCTTTGCCGAACTCCGACCGGATCTGCCTGTCTAGCGCTCTCTCTGAGCCTCCTAGCTGCATCTTTGATTGCCTTGTACACAAAGTCCAAATCTTCGGTGATTGAGTCCCCAAAACCTTCACTTACGCGCTTGCTGGCTACTGCCTTACGCACCGCTACATCTCCGCACGGATCTACTCCGTCTTGCTCCGCACTGGCGCAATTGCCGGCCACCGCCTTACGCTCGCGTGCGTCCTCGCGTCCACTGGACTCAGTTACCTTCTCCTTGAACACTGCTCCGTCTCCAGTAATGACAAGGTCAACGTGTTTGAGGACATCGTTGCCTATCACCAGCGAGTAGCTCAAGTCCCGCTCCCGTGCCACGTGGAACGTAATATCCAGCAAAATCCCATCAATATGCATTGGGATGCTAAAACTGCCCATTGTTGTCATCGCGCTGTTACCGATGCCCACCAGTCGCCGCTTCTCCCTGCTCAGCTCGACGTCTAGCTGCAGCATCAACAGGGTGTCGTGGCGCATTAGGCACAGGTCAGACCCTGTATCAACGAGTGCCGAGACTGTCTGATTCGACATGCTGAAGAAAATGTCCTTAAACACCAAACTGCTCTGCCTTACTGCCATCATGTTAGCTGGAGATTTCTCCGGCTTGGTTGCTTTACCGACGCTCTTGCATTCATTCGCCCGATGACCTTCTTCGCCGCATTTAAAACACGTCAACCGCTTAAGTGGGCAGCTCCTAGCGAAGTGCGAACGATCCCCGCAGTTGAAACACCGTTTTTCTGTCGCGCCGGAACTTGAAGGAATTCTCGACGAGCTCGTTGCCTGACTCGCGTTTGAGGACGGAGGCCTATTCGATCGTACCCGCTCATAAATCCTTATCTGTTCCTTTAAGTCCTTGACAGTTTTCGCCTGGTACAAGTTACTCTTGTTCGCACGGCTGTCTTGAATCCCCTCGATGAAGTACTCGATCAGACTGGAATCATCGAGGTTGACGGGCTTGCCGATCTCCATCATCGCGTATAGGTACTCGCGCGGATCTTCGCCTGGTCGCTGGTGGCGCTTCCGAAGGACGCGGTGTATCTCGGCCGATGACATGGTGACGCCAAACTCCGAGCGCAGAGCGGATTTTAGAGAATCCCAGCTGCTAACTCCAGTTTGGCTCCTGATAAAGAGTTTCGCTCCACCCTTCAGCAACTGCTTGGCGTAAATGAACTTCTGCAGGTCGCTCCACTGCACAGCCATCGCGTTGTCTTCGAAATCCTCCAGCCACTGTTCGAATGCCGGCTGGCCAGACCCGCTAAATTTGGACAACGAGTCCTCAATGTCCCGGAGGGTGAATGTTGGACGCTCGGCCACGGACCTACGCATGCTTCGCCTACTTGCAGCGTCGTCGAAGTCGGTATCCTCGCCGTCGCTCACATTCAGGCCGAAGTGTTCCATGAGTCGGTCTCTTAGTGTCGCTTTACGTCCGTTAGTGTCCAACCCCAACCCTTCAAGTCGTTCTTTAAGTCCGTCCACAGTCAGCGCTAAAATCTGTTCCCGGTCCATTGTCTTACAATTCTCTGCTTACAAGACAATATGTTTCAAAATATGCAAAATTAAAAATATTATAAAATAAATAAACAATGTATTTAATATGCGTAAGTAAATATGAGATACTTGTATCAATTTAAGTGCCGAACAGTTCACACTATTTTAAATTTTAAGCTTCCGTATCAAAACGTTCGAAACAGGTTAATCAATTAATAAGTTTTCGTATGAAACATTTAAACAGTTTGCGAAACTTTAAAATTATAAATTATCGTATTAAAAGTATCGAATAATAATAGTAATGCACTCTTCCTTTTTCCCTGGCCACTACTGTTTTATTGCGATTTCGCAAGTTATCATTTTCCTATCGCCACCACTGTTAACAGTTGAAATTTATTAGAGTGCTGTTTTTTATGTGCAAACACGTATGTATGTATGTGTACTCGATAAATAGGTGAACATTTCAAACAAGTAAAAACATAACCAATAACAATAACAACTACTACGGCACTTAGCTTTGTTTCGCACTCCAATGTTTCGGACCGCTACATATGCACGTTGTTGTTGTTGGACCTTCCGACTCTGCTTCGTTGTAGCTGCGATTATATTGCGCTGTCGATGTCGTCTGTGCTGCTTGCTGCTGTATTTGAGGTTGCGCCGACGCTTTGTTATTCCGTCGCTATTGTATGGTGTTGCCGGTGTTGGCGTTTCGCTGCTTTCCTGCTACCGTTCTTCGGCGCTGCCTGGCTCTGGCGCCTCTGCTGGTGCTTATTTGTCGCTTTTGCTTAAGGGCAGAATAGGCGATTCAAATAACTGCACAATTTTTACTGTGTACAGTTCGCTTGTGGTGTGGTTGTGGTGATGTAATGCAACCACTGTTTTTTAGCGTATTTGCCGTTTCTTCGCACTTGCGTTTGTTTGTCGCAATTTTATTTTACCGCTTGTCGGCGTTACTTAGCGGAACTAACGGGTTGTGTGACGCGGCTCGCTTAAAGTACAGCCACACAGCTAATATTATTTAAAAGTTTTAATTTTAT
>NW_023469245.1:0-5496 GCF_013731165.1 Rhagoletis pomonella | reverse complement strand
CTCTCTACTGAGTTTTCTATGATTTCGCTTGGAATATTACCCCATTATAATTTTACTCGCCTCCAAAGCTCTTCCATGTTACTGGAGCTCGCTTGTGCTATGCTAATCCTCTCTTGACCAGAGCGCTCAATTTTTCGATAGCTTTGAGGTCTGGGATTTGTGCTGGCCACCATGTTAGATGTTTTTCTTGGCATGGTGTTTTTGAAGATATTGATAAGGTCTTTCCCAAAAATATGCCTTTTTATCACTTTGCAAACAATTAATTTTCGTACCATCGGACCATATTACCCCCTTTCAGTACAAAAGCTCCTAGTCTCGTGACTTTTACAAAATTTCAGTGGCAGCTTAATGGCTTGGGATGTTTTACTTGCTGGCATTTGGTGCCATGGCTTAATATAAAAGGTATAATGAACACATATTTGCCGGACATTGTAGACAAAAGCGCAAACCCTGCGGAAGAAGTTGTTTGCCAGCAGGACGGAGATCCAAAGCATTCTAAAAATATTCCACACCGCCGGCTGCTTGAGCAAAATTTTCAGGTAATGGAGTGGGCAGCACAAATCTCAGACCTCAACGCCAACGAAAAATTGAGCGCTGTGTTCAAGAGAGGATTAGCATAGCACAAGCGAGCTCCAGTAACATGGAAGAGCTTTGGAGGCGAGTAAAATTGTAATGGGGTAATATTCCATTGCATTCCGTTGCATTCCTTCATTTTAGGTAAAAATCATCTCTTGCCATGATAATTCAAAAATTTAAAAGAAAATTTGAGAAACGGTTGCATTCCTTCACTTTAGGTAAAAATTAAATAGGAATATATGTGGGTCCAGCCAGACCTATGTGTTACGAATGTGATGTATTAATCAACATGTCTATATATCTAGCTTTATATATATGATATAGACATGATTTTTTACAGATTGGTAGTTCACTAAACTTTAGTAAGCTACCTGAAATTTCAAGCCTCTAGCTATATTTAAAGTACCTTTTTTTGTAATTTGAAAATGGAAAAGGCCTGGCTGGGCTCATGTATCAGACGAAGGGTTAAATCGCTTTCGTGAGGCTCTAAAAATTACAACCACAACATCTGAGCATAGCCTCCATATCGAAACGTAACGTGTTCCACGTTAAAAAAAATCATTAAAAACGTGGCGATTTTCGACGAGTTGTATAGCACTTGCTCCTTCAAATCTCATTCAGTAGATTTAGTAACAGCAAGTACCATATATTTCGGCTTAAGGAAACTATAGAGGTGAACATTTCCATCACGTTTACCAACCTTTAGGCATTATTTGAAATATTCTATACTTATAACTAGCAGACCCGGCGAACTACGTCCCGCCCAAAATTAATTTTTTGTATTGAAACATTTTTATCCAACATTTTCACCAACAGTTCACGTTCATGATTTTCAGCGACGTATTTATCTTCTAATATTACGGTTTGGTGGGTGTCAGAGGGCATATTTCCATTGCCATCTTAAATAACCTAGCAAAAGTATACATCGTCGTTTAAAGTACAAAACCGTGTATTGCCATTCTACAAAACTGCGTAACTGACATTTGCTGTCAAAAATTGGATTTGCTCATACAAGCTCTTGGCTCAATCCTTATTCATTCGTCGTGAAATATACTAGCCAGAAATACGATTGCTTTATAAAAAAGAGTACCAGAGAAAATGTGAGTGTTTTTACTCTCTAGAAAATAATTTATGCAACCTCACATACGCGGTTTTGCATTATCTTGATACGCGGTTTTGCATTAGAGATATGCAGATATGCACGCCCTTTTTCCAATAGCCCCAATTTGTCTTCATGACTTGATTTTATATATCTCCATATAAAATTCGAGTACTCTATCATGAACACTTCCAGAGATATGCAGTATGAAAAAATCGGTTTATATGGAAGGTGCCACGCCCCTTTTTGCCCATAGCCCCAATTTTTCTTCAAGACCATGCGATTGATTTCATATATCATAAGGGTCTAAGGCAGTGATTCCCAAAGTGGTCCAGGTGGACCCCCAGGGGTCTACGGAAGACTCGACGGGGGTCCACGGTGACGTGAAAAAAATTTGGGGGTCCATGAGTTGTAAATGGTGGTCCACGAAAACTTATCTGGTTTCAATGTAAAGAACCAAAATGGTTGCTTGATAGCCTCTTTATTTAGCTTTAATTTTTATCAGTGGTATATAGTGCTCTTGACTTACCGTCACTTTGTGTTTTAAGGCCACCTGCAGACTAAAAAGAACCGGATGCTGGTATGACAATGAGTGAGACGCGAGTCATATCAGCATGCTACTGTGGCTGCTTTCGTCACTCGCCCGCACTGCCGTCGCTGTGATATGAAAAAGCTAATAAGTTTAGTAGTGTTTTTTTTAGTACTTTAATTTAGAAATTGGAGGATTATATTTAATAAAAAGTAATGTTTCTACGTTTATTTAATCATCATGGAAATCAGACAATGCGCCATTATATAACTGCTCGCTCGGAACACTTCCTGGTGGGGGGTGGAGGCGACAAATATCTGCGTTTGAAACTTGACAATATTTTAAGTTCGTTTCTATTGACGCCCCACCAGTTCAACAATTCTTTTTTGAGAATAGCATCGGGGCTGCTAGTGCCGGATGTATGTATCCTAGAGTTGTTCATAAAAAAACTCTTTTTGGAAATTCATAAACGCTACCACAAATTATTGTTATTTGTTATAAAAAAAGAGAGACGTATTTTTTTATTTTGGAAAAAAAGTTTTCTTAGAGGTCGCGCTGGTCGGTTTTTTATAAAAACGCTGATGTTCTCAATTTTTTTATTTTCTTGACATGTTAAATGCAACTAAAAATGTGCTTTTTACATATAATTACTCTGGTATTATTGGGGAACGTTCCCTTAATTACAAACCAGTGTTGGGCAGTTAGAATGGGCCTAGTGCTCGAAAATATGCTCTCGAAAAGACACTAGTAAAATTAAATCGTTGATACTGAACGATTTACGTGTTTTCATGGGTTGGAACTTGTTACCAGGGGGTTTCTGGGGTTGCTAATTAGGGATCTGAAGTCAGTTTTTCGAAATTCGAAATGGCGGATCCAATATGGCATTCCATTTTTTTAAAAAATGATTGGATTTGTTCGAAACCCGGCACTCGGCAGTCTTTGTGGCCGCCGATTATGAATCTGACGTCAATTTTTTTAAATTCAAAATGGCGGATCCAATATAGCGATCAAATTAAAAAACGTACTAAAATTAAAATGTTAATACTGAACGTTTTAAACATTGTCAAGGGTTGAAATTCGTTTCCAGTGAGTTTCTGGGGTTGCTGATTACGAATCTGATGTCAGATTTTCAAAATTCAAAATGGTGGATCCAAATTGGCGACCAACTTTAAAAAATGATGGAATTTGTTTGAAACTCTTAACCGCCATTTGGATTTTGAAAATCTGACATCAGATTCATAATCAGCAACGCCAGAAACCCACTGGAAACGTGTTTTAACCCTTGACAATGTTTAAAACGTTCAGTATTTAAAACATTCAGTATCAACGTTTTAATTTTAGTACTTTTTTTTAATTTCATCGCCATATTGGATTCTCCATTTTGAATTTAAAAAAATTTACTTCAGATTCATAATCGGCGACCACAAAGACTGTCGAGTGCCGGGTGTTTTTTTTTGATTTTTAATTTTTTCAACCTGAATAGTTGTCAAACTTTATGGATTAAGCTGTAAAAATTTGAGAATGGAAACACCAAAACTGTAGAAGCTACGAGTTTTTTCATACCAGCGTACATAAAGTTTATACTAAAGTTTATACTAAACATGATGAAGTTAATAAAAAAAAAATCAAAAATAAAAAATGCAATTTTTTAATGCAAAATTTTCTGATTTTAATCAATCTCATACTCCCGTGGAAGGTAATTACGCACATTTTGATACCTTAACTGATTTTCTCCGACAAATAGTTTATTAACTGCAAACAATTGAAAAGGTACTTCACTTTGAGCTCAAAATTTCGGGATTTTCTTTTCCGAGATTTTCGAATATCATGACGAAATAAAATAATAGGTGTCTTCTGTTTTCGATAAAGAATGTAAAAAAATATATTTCACCCCAAAAAAAATATTGAGGTGTAAATATTGTATGGAATGACCCATATGTAAAATGGAAACAAAAATATCTGAGCAGAACCTAATAAGGAATGTAGAGCCATTTTAGTTTTATATATGCAAATATACACGATTTTCGAGAAATTAAAATAAAATAAAAATTAATATAAGGAGGGGCAATCCCTAATACCTAAAGTACATTCAACGTTGAAATCGTTGGAAAAAGGTGCAACAATTATGGCATCTAATTTTTCATCCCTGATGTGTAATTACCAGGGAACGGATTTTTAGGACCTAAAAACCTATAAAAAAGGCAAAATAAAATATCGAAATAAGCTGGAAAAGGCAAAATAAAATAGCGAAAAAGGCAGGAAAAGGCACTAGGTATTGCAAAAAAGGCAAAAAAAGGCAGGAAAAGGCAAAAAAATGGTATTGCAAATAAAGCAAAATACGAAGAACAATCAAAAAATATATTTATTTTAGAAATGTTTATATTACAAGTAAAAAGAGAAAAACTATGAACTAGTTTCATTATATGAAAAATTTGTACTTTTGAATCTTTGACTTTTTTATCCTTTCGAGTTTCTAACTCATAAAACTTTAATCTGTATAGTTGTAGTAACATTGAACCACAAGATGCATTTTGAAGTTTTCTGGCAGCATTTTCATTAGATTTTCGCGAAGAAAAGCCTTGAACGTATTAAATGTGCGCTCAACGTAAGTTGATACAAGTGGAGCCCAATTTAAATATGGAACGTTTGAAACGTTCATATTATCAGGAATAAGGGCGTTTTCCTCGCCCTTTACAAATTTATCCACCCCCCTTATTGTCCCCAAGCCTACGTTAGCTGAGAAAACGGCTTTGAATTTTTTCAACACCAATTTGGCAAGAGGTCCCTGCGCTTTTATAAGCCGCATGGGCATGCGTATATTTTTTAATCTTAAAAAAAAAATTGTAAATGCTATAATCACTTTTTTAAAAGTAGAAAAGGCAAAAAAAGGCAAATATCTTAAAAAAGGCAACATCAAATGTGTATATATGGAATCAGGGAAAGCTAAATCGTGGACATTCTTAATCGAATATACTCTATCTCTTTAGCAGAAAAAAAGGAAATTTCCATAAAATCCGTTCCCTAGTAATTCCACTTACGTAAGTCTGATAGACTTAAATTGGTTAATTTTTTTAAATTGACAGACGTTTTTTTGCCAAAGTAACAACTGCAATCAGCACAATCTTCAATTTACTAGAAGGATAACGTTTTGGAAGCTTATGAAGCTCATAGATAATATGCGCGAAGTACACAAATATGTATGTATGTACATACGTAGATATTTTTGTTTATTAAGTTCTTTGTTACTACAAAGTGGATGTGAAATGTGTGCACATTTGCATTTGTATGCATT
>NW_023469244.1:0-5497 GCF_013731165.1 Rhagoletis pomonella | reverse complement strand
CATCGACCAGTTGCAAAGGTGACAGGTAATAAGATCAACGGAAATAAGGGTACGCGGGCCGCCGCGAAGCTTGGCAAATTTAATGTTTGAAAGAGAAATAATGTCAATGGATTTTATATCGTTTTAAACCCTGGTGCGGTCGGCAAAAAACCTCTTAGCTAAATCCTCCCCGCGGGTGCCGACTGGGCAATGGGCATCGTTGCTGTCACCGCGATGGCTTAGCACCTAGGCTAGTACCTAGAGCGGGTCTTGGCGGTGGGAGCAGGCGGCGTCTAGCGAAGGCAGGAATACGTATCCATCCTTCTCTTCCTAGTGCTTTGCTCTGCATATGAAACTGGGGGAGGGGGGTGTATGCCTACTTCTGCCATTGCTAACGAGGTACCTAGCGGTAGGTATAAAACGCTAGGGGTAGAGGTTCCCTGACATAAAAACTCATCATGGAGGCCAGAAAGGAAGAAGAGCGGGCTGGGATATCAGCCCAAACGTCGGTGGGAGAAGTGGCTACTACCACCGGCGGGCACAGCGAGTCTACTTGCTGTGTCGCCAGCGGCCACACCTCCGCTGTGAAGGGAGCGGTTCACAGCGGTTGTAGTGTTACCGCCAAAGCGACGCTATAGCGCAGGGGTGCCACAGTCCACGAAGACTCGGACCTCGAAAGCGGTGAGAGCGTTTGCACACAAGAAGAGGAGGCCTTGCTACGCTCTCCGGGGGATGCCAAAGGTGCTTGTTCGGCATCAAAGAAAAGGCCTAGGGCAAAACCCAGTAAGGAGGGGTTGAAGGCTAAAGCCATATACAAGGCGGCGGTCAAAGTCCACGAGAGACTTAGCTGCAAGTCCAACTGGACGAAGGAAGAGGAGGAAAGGTTGGCTTGGGCTAAGGAGAAAATGGAGGAAGGCCGGGCGTACTACGCGACAAGGCCACGATTCACTGCCACGGATCCGGGATTCGCAAACCGGATAGAGGAAGGAATCGCGGCTAAAAGGCAGCGGTCAGCTGAAAGCGAGACAGCAAGGCCAGCCAAAAAATCGAGGCGCAGAGACGACGCTGCAAAGCCAAACGTCAGGCTCGATCTAGAGAGACCGACTACATCGAGAGCGGCGGCAATGGCCAGTGAGATAGCCAGAAGACACCTTATCGTGGCACTCATAGACCGGAGCAATCCGCTGGGACAAATCTCTCAGGAGCGCTGGGGAGCAGTAGAGCATAAGCTGCTGGATGCGCTCGTCGCAAAAATGGATGGGGACCCCACCACGACCATGCCAACTTTCGATGGTGCGGGGTGGCTAAATGGGGTGAAAATAATAAGATGCAAGGACGATCCCTCTCTACTATGGGTAAAGGAAGCTGTTGCGACGCTTCAAGGCCTGTGGGAGGCCGCCGTCTTGGAGGTTGTGGACCGCAGCTGCATACCATCCATACCGAAAGCGAAGGTGCTCATACCCCGCACGGTAAAACCGGAGAATGCGCTGCGGCTTCTGCAGAGACAGAACCCAGACGTGCCGACGGGAGATTGGAGGGTGTTAAAGGTCACCAACTCCTGTAAGGAGGATGGCAGCCAAAATTACATCCTCCAAATCAACAAGCCGGCCGAAGACATACTATACGCTAGGTTCGGGAAGATGGCGTGGGGCATAGGTAGCGTATACCTTCGCCTGAAGAAGCGAAGCCTGGCCGATAACAATGCTAACACGCTGGAGGAGCGAGAGGTCGAGAAGGATCTGGGAGAGATCCTGGAGGCCACCTTGAAGCTCCAGGAGACCGAGAAGGGCGATCCGGAGATTCTACCCGACCCCGAAAAGAATCCTGATCCTTGCAGTGAAGGTTCTTCAAATAAATCTGCATAAAAGCAAGGTCGCTTCTGCCGAGCTCCTCCTCAATTTAGAGAGGATCGGCTACGATGCGGCGTTAGTCCAGGAGCCATGGATAGCGTCGGGAAACGTGGTAGCTGGACTAAAGTCGCAAACTTACTATACGCACATCCCGAGTGCAACAAACAGGGTAAGAACAGCTATACTGGTAAAGAAAAGTATACACTCTTATATTGATCTTAATTTCTCTTCAGATGATCTGACGGTGGTAGCTGTGAAGGATGGCAAGGATGACACAATACTCCTTGCATCTTGTTACATGCCTCACGACGAGGAGGCGCCACCAAACGAGCTCCGGAGGTTGGTGGGAGAGGCCGAGAAGGCGAAACGCCCACTCATCATAGGCGCGGATGCCAATGCGCACAACACAGTATGGGGGAGTGGAGATACCAACGAAAGGGGTGAGTCTTTACTAAACTTTATATTAATAAGTAATTTAGATATAGCTAACCGGGGTGAGGAACCAACTTATATTGGCCCTACCTCGAAGAACGTCCTTGACATAACACTCCACACTAGTGGGGGAATCGGAGTACAGAATTGGGAGGTGCTTAGTACACCCTCGTTCTCTGACCATAGGTATGTAGGATTTCAGGTAAAATTCTCTGCCCGTACAAAAAGCGAAACCTTCAGAAATCACAGGAATACAAACTGGGATTTGTATGAAAGGGTAGTGAGGAAGAATTTAACCAAGTATAGGGTAAGTGACTCCCACTCTGAATTGGAGGAACTGGTAGTCTCACTTACCAACACTCTAAATAAAGCTTATCACATCGCATGCCCTCCGCTACATGCCAAGCGAGGTTCAAAGCCACCTTGGTGGAACAGGGGGCTCGGAGCACTCAGGAAAAATGTTAGGGAACTCTTCAAACTGGCCAAGGTAGCCGATGACGAGTTCTGCTGGATGGAATACAAGGAAGTACTTAAGGAATACAAGAAAGAGATTCGTAAATGCAAGCGGGAGTCGTGGAAGAGCTTCTACGGCAAATTAGAAAAAACAACCGAGGTAGCCAGGCTAAGGAAATTGCTATCCAAGAACCCGACTAATCCAAGGTTACTACGTAAAAAATGTGGAGAGTGGACTGGAAGCAGTGAGGACTCACTGGAAGACCTAGTCAACACACACTTTCCGGGGTGTACAGACAGCATAGATCTGCAACTTCTAGGAGATAGCGTGGAAAATGTCCCCCCGGACATCATAACGGAAGAAAAAATACGGTGGGCAATCGATGGCTTCGGGCCGTTTAAGTCCCCAGGCACAGACAGTATCTTTCCAGCCATGATGCAAAAAAATTTCCGCAGTGCTGACACCATACTTGAAAACAATATACGAGGGATGTTTAAGACTAAACTATGTGCCTGTCCTTTGGAGAGAGGCGAGGGTCGTATTCATACCGAAGGCGGGCAAGGGAAATCCCCTCTATTCGAAAGAATACAGACCAATTAGTCTAACTTCATTCCTTCTAAAGACGCTCGAAAAGATTCTGGACGCCTACATTAGGGATAAGCTGCCGTCGGCCAGCATATCAAAGGCGCACCATGCCTACACGAAGGGTAGATCCACTGAGACTGCACTTCACTCACTAACCGCGGTAATAGAAAAAGCTCTGGAGCATAAAGAATATGCCCTAGGGGTCTTTCTGGACATAAGTGGGGCATTTAATAATGTCTCCTATGAGGCAATAATGGAAAGCCTAGAAGCAGCCCAGGAAGAGTCTGCCATCCTACTATGGATAAAAAGCCTGCTGAGCTGCAGGAAAATTAAGGCGGAGTGGAACGAAGCCAGGTTGCTCAGATTAGCGCATAGAGGAACTCCTCAGGGTGGTGTTCTGTCACCACTCCTGTGGCTACTCGTAGCGAATGAGCTTCTGGGAAAATTCGAAGGGAAAGCACCCAGACTAATTGCCTATGCGGACGACATAGCTATAGTTGTTACGGGGAAATTCCTAGACACCATCAGTAACGTAATGGAAAGCGCTCTAAGGGTCGTACATCGATGGGCGACAACAGTCAACTTAGAGGTAAATGCTGACAAAACGGATGCGGTACTGTTCACAAGAAGGTACAAAATCCCCGCGTGGAAACCCCCGAGGCTCAACGGGGCGGAGCTATCAATCAAGGATCACACCAAGTACCTGGGAGTAATTTTGGACAGCAAACTGATGTGGAAGCTAAATGTGGAGGAAAGGGTGAAAAAGGCCAGTGGTGCCCTTTACGCATGTAAAAAGATGCTGGGTACCACATGGGGCCTATCCCCTGGCCTCATGCATTGGTGTTACACAGCGGTAGTTAAGCCCATATTGCTCTACGGTGCTCTGGTATGGTGGACCGCTGCAAACAAAATTTCGTATAGAAAACCATTGGAGCGATTACAGCGGCTCGCTGCACTGTGCATAACAGGAGCGCTAAGGACCACTCCAACGGCGGCACTTGAAAGGCTACTTGGCCTACCACCAATCGACATCGCGGTGGAGAGCACTGCAGCGAAATCCGCCACGAGATTGATGGCCTTAGGTGAATTCTCCGCAAGAACCTTCGGGCACAGCTCGATATGCAGGGGGATGGAGGACAAAATAGACCACATACCCCCACGCTTCATCTGGGGAAGAAGGTTTAAAGCTACGTTTAAGGAGGGCGGATGGCGCATGAGCACGCGACCCGCCGGCGTAACGTATAACATCTACACGGATGGATCAAAAATGGCTGATGGAGTGGGCGCCGGAGTCTATTGCGCCGAGCTAGACCTCAGGCAACCCTTCAAACTTCCAGAGTACTGCAGTATTTTCCAGGCGGAAGTCTTCGCTCTAGGGAAAGCTGCTGAGATAGCTAGCAACGCAGGAAATTATATAAAAAATATCAATATATATGTTGATAGCAAGGCGGCGATTAAGGCCATAATCTCACATCGTATTGCGTCAGAAAATGTCCTTAGAAGCAGGGAAGCAGTAGACAGGGCGGCCGAGAGTAAACGGCTGCATATATACTGGGTTCCAGGCCACAAGGGCATTTTAGGCAACGAAATAGCTGATGAGATTGCCAAAAGTGCCATCCGTCTTGCTAGCGAACCAGTACGGGAAATACGAAAGTCGCTAAAAACGATCTACAATTTCCGAAAGAGCTGGGTGCCGGATCAGGGGGAGATGGAACGCATTAGCGACATGCAAAACCACCAAGATCATGTGCAATAGCAGCAAAGGAAACACCCATTTCTTGCTTACACGGTCACGTAGGGATTGCAGGACGGCCACAACCTACTGGCATCCCACGCAAGCAGAATGGGCATTAGTAACAGTGACGAATGTAGGAAGTGCAGGGAGGAAGGCATGAGTGAGACGTTAGAACACCTCCTCTGTTTCTGTCCGGCCTTAGCTAGAAATCGTCTTAGTTATCTCGGAGCTTCGCAGTTTAAAGGACTAGAGGAGGTTTCAAAACTGGATATTAAGGCACTCTTGAACTTCGCAAAAAGCGTTGACGTCCTATACGACGACTACTTTAGACCGCAGTAAAACGGACCTCCATCTGGCACTACAAAGGACCAACGGGTCTATGTAAGGCGCAACAGCCGGCCAGTGTAACCTAACCTAAACCCTGGTGCGAAATAAAGTCAATTGACATTATTACCTTTTTAA
>NW_023469243.1:0-5497 GCF_013731165.1 Rhagoletis pomonella | reverse complement strand
TTTTTCGTTTGCGTTATCACCAATTTTAAATGTTAAGATTAAATCTTAAAATTAAATATTACGAGATGAGTATCATACGAAAGGTGTTTGAAAAATATTTAGCGGAATGAAAATAAAATTTACAAGCTTTTTGATTCAGATATTTTTCAAAACGGTTGACACTGGTATTAATTTTTATACTTAGTGTTTGAGTAAATAGAGTTGAAATACACATTTTAAAATGTTTATGATGGTTGGTAATTGTTGTCAACAAATTTTTTCAATAAGGTTGAATCAATTAACTTTTTAACATAAACTTGGCACAGTATGCCACGCTAGTTACAAATGCTGAAAATTTTCGGGATTTGCGGTGGGTTTTCTGTTTATAAAATATCTAATATTATACCTGCATTAAAAATACAAGCGTCATGTACGAATTTAACTATTTCATACTTAATCAACATTTTACTGTTGCATTTAATTGGAGGTAACAAAATCAATAAGAAAAATATCGACAACAAAACCGATAAAAATATCGATAACAAAATTGATTATTATATCGATAAGTTCCGAATATATCGATAGCAATATCGACAACATCAATAAAAATATCAATAACAAGATCGATAAAAAATATCGATAACAAAATCGATAAAGATATCGATTATTATATTGATAAGTTCCTAGAATCCCGAAAATCTCTAAAATCCCGAAAAAGTTCCCAGATTGAGTCTCTGTGTCTGTATCTATATTCTTTTCTTTATAATCTTTCTTCCTCTTTCAAGCTGTGACAGACGGCATATATTCTGGCACACATATGCGCATAATAATGTTACCCTTACAGACGGCAGTAATGCGAATAAACGAGCCGCAAAGACGTGGGTTCGAGTCCCACGGCCAGTAGAATTTTCATTCATTTCGTTTTCATTCTTTTTTTCATAAGTTCTATATTTTTTCAAGGTTGCTTTCAGTTTTTAATAAATTAAAATTAAATTAAATTAAATAATAAAAATTAAATTAGCTAATAGTAAAATAAAAAATGTGATATAAAATAAAGCAGATGAAAATAAAAAAAAGTAAAATTAAATATATAAATAAAATAAAAAAATATAAAATAAATAATAAAAACAAAAAATTGTGTCCCATCGCTCCAACCGAGGATCGAACCTGGCAGCTACAGGCTTGTAGCACCCGAGTCTCACCACTCGGCTACCGCGGACGCCAAACTCACATGCTTTGTTTGCTTACTTGTACAAAAGACAACAGCTGGCCGTTTTTACCAGTGTTGTCATCGAGAACTCCCCGGATCCGAGTTAATTTCCAAAAATTTGGTGCATTTGTTCGGCTGCTGATACGCATTTTAAAGAGGAAAATGCATGAGCTAAAGCAAATAAGCCAGCCAGTTTGTCAACCGTATAAAGTGTTTAAATTTACCTTGATCTTCATTTTTGCCTTTAACTTTACGCATCATTGTTTTTGTTTTTATTTTTACATTAGCCTTTATCCTTTTCTCATCTATGTACGTACTCACCTTTACTTTCATTCTTGTATTGGTCTTTATCCAAGTCTTATTTTTGAACCTTTTATTAGCAGGTTTTTATTAAATTAATACCATGTGCATACATTTAAGAAGCACTTGTTTCCGTCCCAAAAATTTCCGTTTGCGATTTCCTTTGAATTTGCCAATTTACTCCCAACCACCCAACCGCCACTAAAGAAGTTTCACTTCAAAAAGGTGGCAACTCTCTTCAAACGCCTCAAAAATAGTGTTTCTTAAAACTCTTCACATTTTAAAATACCCTTTAACTAGTCTAGGTATATATATTTTGATTAAATTCGAGTTTTCAAACAGGTGGCAACCCTCTTTGTAAACCTACAAGCTTCTTATACATCTTTCTTTTGACACCCATTGTGAGACATGTTTCCGTTTCCTAATTCCCCAAATTAAATTTCAATGGAACTAGGCAACCCTCCTTCAAGCAGTTTCGAAAACCGCTGTCAAAACAATTTCGGTTTATACCCATGATGAAATAATTCATTTAACTTATAAAATAACCTCTTTAATTCGACACCTCAATTTTGAAAATCAAACAAACGATGCAGATCTGATGGAATTCAAATTATATATTTATACTAGCTGTACCCTGCCACGCTTTGCTGTGGCATATTCCTGTTACATAGATGATAAATTATTAACGAAACAAAGCATATATACGTTTCATATGAGTTTGATTTCGTAATAAGTACTTGTGTGCGTACAATATTTGTCGTTTTTCCATTCTCTGGATTGATATCAAGGATATCTGATTTGCTGACACGGGAACACGCAACATTTGCGAACCAATCCGCATCTCAATCTAAACCACACTTTTCCAAAGGTTGAACTTGAGCATTATTGATTGTGATTCCGAATGCCAATCGAATTAGAAATTGCAATCTTTTATATCGAAATGGTGTATCGGTCGGAATCATGGGAATTCTTCACCTTTGAAAGGCCACGTAAAAATCTTTACTTACACCACGTTCTTCATCAATTTATTAACTGCGAGTCGCGTACCGTTGTAGAGTTTTGGCTGATTAATATTCCGCTACTTGATAATTGGCACACCTATTTTCAATTCAGTATGTGGGGTCATCCCTGGAAGATCAATCGAGTTCAAAAATTCCGTTGGATAATTAACTGCTTAATTTTTTTCCACAACGGTGTTTATCGACGTATATGTTATTGTTCAAGCGACTTATGCATTTCCCGCATAAAGGCCTGTATGCAGCTCTCAAGAAAACGGTCAAGAAAAATTTGCCATTATTTCATGTGTGTGTCCAAGGAATTTTGACATTTTTGATACTTCACAGCCTGTTGCCTCACTCTTTCCTCAAGAAATAATGCAACGGGCATATATTTCTGTTGTAAACCTGGGTTGCCTTGTGTTCTTTTTTCACAAATAACTTTAGAAAACCGTAGTAGAAAGCGTAGTAAATTTCTTAAGAACTGCGTACTGCCTTAAGGAAATTTGACTTAAGAAAATTTCTTAGCCATTTCTTGTACGTCATTTTATATGGAGTTTTTGCTTTTCTTGAGAGCTGCATACAGGCCTTTAACCAAGTGCAGCGAACACACACGCGCACTTGTATTGCACTCCCGTCAAAAACCAAGTGCACCGAACACACACGCGCACTTGTATTGCACTCCCGCCAAAAACCAAGTGCAGCGAACAACCACACGCACTTGTGTTTAAAAGTAATTCGATTTGGGTATGCATTTTTTATGCATTTCTCAAATATCTCTTTTTCATTTTCAGCTATGGTCAAAGCTAACTCAGCTTGGCTCATCACAAGAGTCAACGCTTCTATGATCCCTCACCCCATGGTCAATGTTAACCCAGCTTGGCTATCATACGGTGCTTTATGCATCACCCACACTCCACTCCCGGAGTAATTTTTGGCATGGTATAAAGCTACTGCTTACAAACCACACTGGGGTTCTGCATGAATGCATCCCTGGATAAATTCCAGCTCATTACACAGCAGCCTACGGCAGCTAGAGCATGACTCCTCCAATGGATTCCCCCAATGAATACATGGTGAAAGGGTTACATCTTGCTCTTCCGCTTCATCAGCCTTCTCGCATATATATCTCTCTCTCCCTCGCATATCAGGCATATGGAGTGCGTGGCTGACTTGATGTGTACCTATAAACCATACAAGCTCAATACATAAACACTCGCAAAGGTAATCCCTACCTCCCCTACTACTCTAACTCGACCACAACTCTAAACCTGGTCTCCCGGTCTCCCTCAGCTAAACAGTTATTTCCTCACTCTGAATGCTGGATTGAATATCATTAGTGGTATTCACCAAAGTGAGCAAGTTGCCTGGCAGTCTGGTAAAAGCGCAGACCAGCTCAAGCAACGACTGTTGTCACCACTCTTATATAGTTGATAGACATCCTTATTCTTCGTAGCAAGAATAGTTCGTTCACTGAGCCTATAATTAATTTTCTTAATTAAGAAACATTCTTTTGATCAGTTCTCCTTTCGATGTTTCTAAGTTAAAAAATTATCAGGCAATAAAATTCGTCCTAATCTCTCATTGACTGGCAGCTTTCCGCTCCCTATGCTCAGTAATTGTCGCGAGAATACCTAGGCTGATTAATCGCTCTTTAGTAGGGCACGCATATTCGTAGTCAACTGCAATGTATGTATGTTCGTTTTGCCACAATATTGACTATTTCAGGCAAGCATTTGTCTCGCCCGCTAGTGTTAATCAAGAAATTGCAGACAATGTTTGCGTAAAATCTCCTGAGAGCAATATCAATGCATTCCCGAATGGTTGAACGTTTCCATGAAAATCCCACGACAATCAATCAAAAACCTCAAGCAATTTTTTATGTGCCATCGTGCACTCATCCCAAATAATAAGTTTAAATTTTTGTATTACTTTTTCCATACTGGATCTTCTGGAAATATTGCAAGTGGGAGTTTCGATGATTTATATGTTCAATAGCAGCTTAAGAGCTGACTTAGCAATGTTTCCCCATGGTAGCAATTCCAGGCGAAGTGATAGCTAAGGTTATGTAATTTTTTGAACCAACCGTTGCCAGAATCAATCTGATAAGGAATGTTTTCCTAGTTCTTCCTGGCGTATCAAGAAGAAGGTCCCCCAACTCCGTCAATTATCATTTGCATATTCTTCGTCTTATTTGGTGCTGTAAACGCCTAAGCCATTTTGGCCGAGATCGACAAAGAACGCCAGTCGTTTCACTCTGTGCCAACTGACGACAATTGGAAATGCCACGTGAAGCCAAGTCCTTCTCCTCTTGGTCTCTCCCTCTTCCTTTGCTTTCACCTGTGGATTGCGAATTGAATACTTTCAGAACTGGAACGTCGCTTCCCATTCGAACGACGTGGCCAAGCCAGCGGAGCCGCTGTATTTTCATTCGCCACACTATGTCCATTTCGTTGTAAAGCTCATACAACTCATCGTTCCATCGTCTGCGGTACTCCCGTCGCCAACGCGCAGAGGCCTGTAAATCTTCCGTAAGATCTTTCTCTTCAATACTCCAAGAGTCGTCTCATCAAATGTTGTCATTGTCTAAGCTTCTGCGCCATATACCAGCTCGGGCATGATGAGTGACTTATAGAGTGTGGTTTTTGTACGTTGAGAGAGAGCTTTACTCCCGAAATGCCTATTCAGTCCAAAGTTGCACTTGTTGGCTAGAGTGATTCTGCATTGGATTTTCATGCTGACATTATTATCGGTGTTAACGCTGGTTCCCAAGTAAACGAAATTCTCTACTTTCTCGAAATTGTAACTGTCAACAGTGATGTGGGTGTCAAGGCGCGAATGCTCTGACTCTTTGTTTGATGACAGGAGATACTTCGTCTACACGCCCTTGTACAAAATTCTTCCTGAGTGGTTCAGTTCTGCAGCTCTTATTATCTTAACACTTGCATCATGCGATCGTAAATGGCCTTGTGAATTCGCTTTAATTTGAGAATGTTTGTTTGGGCATATAACA
>NW_023469242.1:0-5497 GCF_013731165.1 Rhagoletis pomonella | reverse complement strand
AAGAGTGATTCTCCGTTGGATTTCAAGGCTGACATTATTATTGGTGTTAATGCTGGTTCCCAAATAAACGAAGTCGTCTACTTTTTCAAACTTGTAACTGTCAACAGTGACGTGGGTGCCAAGACGCGTATGCTCTGACTGTTTGTGTGCTGACAGGAGATACTTCGTTTTGTTTTCGTTCACCACCAGACCCATTCGCTTTGCTTCTCTATCCAATCCCGAGAAGGCAGAACAGACGTAGCCCTTGTTTTTACCGATAATATCGATGTCGTCGGCATACGCCAGCAATTGTACGCTCTTATAAAGTATTGTGCCCGAGCGGTTCAGTTCTGCGGCTCTTATTATCTTCTCCAACATAAGATTAAAGAAATCACACGAAAGGGGGTCCCCTTGTCCTTCCCTATTCTGACGGAGCTGGTGGTATTGCTCAACGTCATTTTACACAGCCGTATTAGTTTCGCGGGGATACCAAATTCAGACATCGCGGCATAAAGGCAACTTCTCTTCGTGCTGTCGAAAGCGGCTTTGAAATCGACAAATAGATGGTGTGTGTCGATCCTATTCTCGCGGGTCTTTTCCAAGATTTGGCGTATTGTGAATACCTGATCTATGGTGGATTTTCCATGCCTAAAGCCACACTGATAAGGTCCAATCAGCTCGTTGACGGTGGGCTTCAGTCTTTCGCACAATACGCTCGATAAGACCTTGTAACCTATGCTTAGAAGGCTAATTCCGCGGTAGTTGGCGCGTATGGCGGGGTCGCCTTTCTTGTGGATTGGGCAGAGCACACTTAAATTCCAGTCGTCGGGCATGCGTTCATCTGACCATATTCTGCATACGAGCTGATGCATGCACCTCATCAGCTCCTCGCCGCCGTACTTGAATAGCTCGGCTGGCAGGCCGTCAGCTCCAGCAGCTTTGTTGTTTTTCAGCCGCGTAATCGCTATTCGTACCTCGTCATATTCAGGCGGTGGGACAGCTACTCCATCATCATCGACTGGGGACTCTGGTTCGTCTTCTTCACTACTTTCAGCGCTGCTGCCATTCAGTAGGTTGTAAAAGTGTTCCCTCCCCAATTTAAGTATATTCTGGACATCGGTCACTAGGTCGCCATTGTTGTTCTTACAGGAGTTCGCCCCGGTCTTGAAACCTTCCGTAAGTCGCCTAACCCTCTGGTAGAATTTTCGGGCGTTCTTCCTGTCGGCCAGCATCTCAAGCTCTTCGCACTCACGTATTTCGGCCTCTCACTTCTTATTACGGCAAATACGTCTCGCTTCCTTCTTCAGTTCCCTATAACGGTCCCACATGGCTCGCGTTGCGCCCGATCGCAGCGTGGCCCTGTAGGCGGCATCTTTTTTCTCTGCGGCTTCTTGACATTCCTCATCGTACCAGTTGTCCTTTCGGGCTCGCTGAAATCCAACTACTTCTTCGGCGGCGGTACTTAATGATCGGGAAATGTGGTTCCACTGCTCGCGTACGTCGGATTGTTGAAGAGTGCTCTCAGAGAGCAGGTGTGTGAGTCGAGTGGCGAATAAATTGGCCGTCTGTTGTGATTGCAGCTTTTCGACGTTAAGCTTTCCTTGCATTGTTGGGCGCACATTTTTTGCTGCACAGAGGCGGGTGCGTATCTTGGCTACAACAAGATAGTGGTCCGAGTCGATGTTTGGCCCTCGGAGTGTACGTACGTCCAAAACGCTTGAAGCATACCTTCCGTCTATCACAACATGATCGATTTGGTTTCTCGTTTCTCGATCTGGAGACAGCCATGTAGCTTGGTGGATGTTCTTATGCTGGAACCTAGTACTACATATTACCATATTTCGGGCCCCGGCGAAGTCGATCAGCCTCAGTCCGTTATCGGACGTTTCGTCGTGGAGGCTGAATTTTCCGACAGTGGCGCCAAAGATCCCTTCCTTGCCCACCTTGGCATTAAAATCGCCAAGCACGATTTTGACATCGTGTCGGGGGCAGCGCTCATATGTACGTTCCAAGCGCTCATAGAAGAGATCCTTGGACGCCTCATCCTTCTCTTCCGTCGGGGCATGGGCGCAGATGAGCGAGATGTTGAAGAATCTAGCTTTGATGCGGATTGTGGCTAGACGATCGTCCACCGGGGTGAACGCCAGTACTCGGCGACGGAGTCTCTCTCCTACCACGAATCCAACACCGAATTTGCGCTCCTTTACGTGGCAACTGTAGTAGACGTCGCAAGGCTTCACGCTTACTTTACCTTGCCCCGTCCATCGCATTTCTTGGATGGCGGTGATGACAGCCTTTGTCTTCCCGAGGACATCAACCAGCCGGGCAGAGGCACCTTCCCCATTAAGGGTCCGGATATTCCAGGTGCATACCCTTAAATCATAGTCCTTTATACGTTTGCCGTGGTCGTCATCAGAAAAAGGGGGTCTCATCCGAGGCTTGTTGGAATTTTTCATTGGGCGGGGTTTTAACGTGGCGGGACCCAAACCCAGCGCACGCGAAGTTTTACGCCTTCTCACTTTAGCTCGCTCCCAAACGGGTGTTTGGTTGCTACCCAGAGGATACGTGGATATAAATATCCGGACGTTGTGAGCTGCGATTTGAACCGTACGCACAAGAATCGCTTCTGGCCACTCCCAGGTGAATGGCAGTCAAAAGTTTTCCACTTCTGCGCACGGAACCATCCTCCGTAACAAAGTACTGCCCCGTGAAATATGCAATGCCAGGATTTGCACGATTCTTCATAGCTGAATTGATGAATATTTTAACTGCATTACCAACGTACCTAGAATCGCGGTGACAAGACTTTTTTTGGTAATACAATTTTCCGGTTACAAAATCTTCGGTAACGTGCAGAATAGACCTATAAGAAGTACCGCGGCGAAAATCTAAATTCGCCATTAACACTACCTTGTATAAATTCGCCTTGCGTTCACCGTTCGCACAGCTATTTCGCAAGTGCAGGGCACAGGGAAGCAGCTGTGTTATGCAAGCTTGGCGGTGCATGTACTGCTATACCATTTTTACGTAGAAATCAAAAACCAACAGACTTCTACGTATGTAATGCTATGCGTTGGGTAACCGGCTGTCAGTGTTTTCGTTGACATTTCTTTCATCCTTTGTTAACAGTTTTGCTATGAAAAAACAAAACCAAGATCTTTTTCTTTCATTTTCTTACTATTATCAACCTTTTTCTTTTATTCATATTTTAATTTGGACAGTCAATTGGCAATAAATCCCAAATAGCATATTAAAGATGATAAAATATGACTTCCTCTTCAATAAATATATCTAAAAAATTAGTGAAGACAGCGATTGGAATGATCTTACTAATAAATGTGAAAGTTTGTATGTTTGGATGTTTGGGAAATCATCACGCGGAAACGACTGAACGGATTTGCATGAAATTTCGTACGCAGATAGCTTATGGGCCAGATTGGTTATTTTTTTAAGAGTTGCCACCTGTTCAAGAAGTTTAAATTATTTAATATGCGGGAACGACAGAATGGATTTGCATGAAAATTTGCACACACATAGCTTATGACCTAGGTTGGAAAATAGGCTACTTTTCTTAAGAGTTGCCAGCTGCTAAAAAAGTTTCATTAAATTAATACGCGGAAACGACTGAATGGCTTCGCATCAAATTTTGCAAGCAGATAGCTTATGACCTACAGTGGGAAACAGGCTAGTTTTTTGGAAGAGTTGCCACCTGTTAAATAAGTTTAATTAAATTAATACGCGGAAACGACTAAACGGATTTGCATGAAATTTCGCACACAGATAGCTTATGACCTAGGTTAGAAAGTAGGCTACTTTTTTTAAGAGTTGCCACCTGTTAGAAATGTTTAATTTAATTAATACGCGGAAATTAATGAACTGATTTGCATGGAAGTTTTCACACAGATAGCTTATGACCTAGTTTGGAAAATAGGCAACTTTTTTTAAGAGTTACCACCTGCTAAAAAATTTAAATTAAATTAATACGCGGGAAAGTCTGAACGGATTTGCATGAAATTTTGCAAGCAGATAGCTTATGACCTACAGTGGAAAATAGGCTAATTTTGTCGAAGAGTGCCACCTGTTAAAAAAGTTTTAATTAAATTAATACGCGGAAACGACTGAACAGATTTGCATGACATTTCGCACAGATAGCTTATGACGTATGTTGGAAAATAGGTTTCTATTTTAAGAGTTATCACATATTAGGAAAGATTAATTAAATTAATACGCGTAAATGACTGAACTGATTTGCATGAAAGTTTGCACACAGATAGCTTATGACCTAGACTGGAAAATAGGCTGCTTTTTAAGAATTGTCACCTGTTTGAAAATGAAATTTTGCTCAAAGATGGTTTATGACCTGGATTGAAAAATAGGCTACTTCCTTAACGGATTTTCCGATCAGAACGAAATTTAGTACACTTACTACGGATTTCGGAAGGATGGTCTTAGACTGAAAGTAAGTCCGGTAACTTAAGGCCCCTCCCATACAAATTGGAATTTTAATATTACATACATATCTCTGGATGTATTTGTGGGGGAGAACTGAAACTTGGTATAGTGATATATATGTGAAATCAATGTTGGCAGTAATCGATTGATGTTTTAATCAGTTAGTTAATTCGATTAAATCCAATCTGATCACAGCTAATCATGATTAATTTTAATCTGACTAAACAGTTAATCGTAACCGCGATTAAAAAATTAATTTTTAATCATTAACTCTTAATTTGATCAAGTAGGTTTGGTGATTAATTAAGTTATGCTGGAATTTCCCTGTGCACACAAAGCAAGTTAATCCGGTATGGCTAAGTCGGGTTTCCTCATCAATCTAAGCAATTTGGTGTGCATTTTCATTAAGATATATACCAACAAACGTTTTACAAACTAGGTTTGTAAAAGTTCCCAGTTTATGTATTCTTCTTCTTCTTCTTATTTGGCGCTGTAACCGCCTAAGCGATTTTGGCCGAGTCCAAAACAGCACGCCAGTCATTTCTCTTCTGTGCTAACTGACGCCAATTGAAAATGCCAAGTGAAGCCAAGTCCTTCTCCACCTGGTCTTTCCAACGCAGAGGAGGCCTTCCTCTTCCTCTGTTCCCAGCATCGCGTCCCGAGTTGAATATTTTCAGAGCAGGAGCGTTTCTGTCCATCCGAACGACATGGCCAAGCCAGCGGAGCCGCTGAATTTTAATTCGCTGCACTATGTCTATATCGTTGTAAAGCTCATACAGCTCATCATTAAATCGTCTGCGATATTCGCCATCACCAACGCGTAAAGGTCCGTAAATCTTTCGCAGAATCTTTCTCTCGAAAACTCCAAGAGCCGCCTCATCAGATGCTTTCATTGTCCATGCTTCCGCGCCATACACCAGCACAGGCACGATGAGTGACTTATAGAGTGTGATCTTTGTACGACGAGAGAGGACTTTACTTCTCAATTGCCTACTCAGCCCAAAGTAGCACTTGTTGGCAAGAGTGATTCTCCGTTGGATTTCAAGGCTGACATTATTATTGGTGT
>NW_023469241.1:0-5498 GCF_013731165.1 Rhagoletis pomonella | reverse complement strand
ATAAATCACACCCAAATTCAACAATCATCCACCGAAGAAGAATACTAAGCAATTAGCATAAGAATGGGAATATTCATGTAAGTAGAGAACTCAGCAGCCATTTTTAGAATTTATATGAAGTTATAAAGTGTAATTTATAAAAAGTTAAACGTTCAGACTCCAAATAAAACTTAAAATTTAAAATTCAATCAATTAATAAACAAGGGTAATACTTGAATTTGAGAAGTAAAAATTAATAAAGATAGTACTTGAATTTGAGATTTCCCTAAACGATGGACTCCCAAACTGTCCAGGTCCTTCTTAATACTGCAATCCGTACTGCAACGGAGCATTCCAGACAGGAATTCCAGGCCCGCATAAATGAGTTGACAAGCAGGCTAGCTAGGATTGAAACCCCAACTCAGGTCGTTCAATATGAACCAGTCACAATCGACCCAAACATAGCATGTGAGGAATCCTTAGATCTGGTAAAAACCATGCCAGAATTCAAAGGCGACCCTACACGCTATGTATCCTGGAGACAAGCTGCGCATATAGCCTATAAGGTTTTTGAGAGATTTCAAGGTAGCTCTAAGCACTACCAAGCCGTAGGCATTATCAGGAATAAGGTGGTAGGGGCAGCAGACGGTGTTCTATCATCCTTCAACACCGTTTTAAATTTCCAAGCAATTATTTCACGGCTAGATTTCGCCTACGCCGATAAGAGGCCCATACATTTGATAGAACAGGAACTCTCCACCTTGAGACAGGGTAAACTATCAGTAGTAGGATTCTACGATGAGGTTGAAAGGAAGCTCACCCTCATAATTAACAAAATCATTATGACCCATGGTGGAAATGACACCCTAATAGAATCACTCAAGAATAAGTATCGCGAAGATGCTCTTCGTGTTTTTATCTCTGGACTCAATCGTCCTTTATGTGACATATTGTTTTCTTCCAGGCCTAGTGACCTCCCTTCTGCATTAGCGTTAGCACAAGAACTTGAGGCAAACCAAGCAAGATCCATGTTCGCCCATTCCTTTAATAGGCAAGCAATTCAAAGCCCCAGTCACTACCCATATTCACCACAGTACCGCAGAGTACAACCTGACCAACAGCGACAGACCCAGACACAAACGCCTGTACCAATGGACATAGACCCATCACTCTCCAGGTTCAGACAAACCAGACCCCAACCAATAAATGGTAATGACGAGAGGAACCGCCTAGGAACCTATCCAGGAACATCTCGTCCATATGCTGGCACACCAAGTGGCCTGCCCATCCGAAACACCACCAACCAGACTATTGGACAGGTAGCACCACGACCAGAAAAAAAGATCACACGGGAGTGATCAACAGCCAATACAAAAGGTACAACGAATAAACAACCTTGTCCAAGAACACGACGAACTCGAGGAAGAATATGGTAATGATGCTCTATATGACAATTACTACCATAATGAAGGGTGGAACCCAGTCGAGTGTCAAGATGAACCCAAGGACGACGTGAATTTTTTAGGACGAAATCCCTCTTGCCCTATGTCGAGCGGACAATCGGAGGAAGAGGCATAAAATTCCTTATCGACACCGGTGCCACAAAGAGCTACGTAAAACCGCTCAAAGACTTAAGGGGAATCAAACCCGTAAGCCACGCCTTTATGGTGAAATCAATCCATGGCACCACTAGGATTGACAAATACTGTACCATAAACATTTTTAATAGAAACACCAGCTTCTTCATCCTACCCAGTCTTAACACCTTTGACGGTATTATAGGTTTCGACCTACTCAAAGAAGTGAACGGTAAAATAGATTTGATGAGTGGACTTTTAAGTTACAACGGTGGACAGGAAAAGCTTTTATATCACGATTGTTCTGACGTTAATAAACTAATAGAAACGGATGTTGAAACGCCAAATAACGATTTAAGTATTCCTGCATTGTTGAAGCGGCACGCTAGAGTCTTCGCGGACCCTAATGAAGCACTACCATATAACACCGACATTGTAGGAACAATAAGGACCACCGACGATCTTCCCGTTTACTCTAGGAGCTACCCATATCCCATGGCATCAGCCGAATTCGTCAATAAAGAAATAACGAATTTGTTACAAGACGGTATAATAAGACCATCCCGTTCTCCTTACAATAATCCAATTTGGGTAGTAAATAAGAAGGGCGTCGATGAAGATGGTAATAGAAAGTCACGACTCGTAATTGACTTTAGGAAACTAAACTTAAGTGAGTGACAAGTATCCGATACCCGACACGTCTGTAATTTTGGCAAACATGGGAAACGCTAACTTTTTCTCCACGATAGACCTTAAGTCTGGTTTTCACCAGATTAAACTAGCTGAGAAAGATCGAGAAAAAACTGCATTTTCGGTCAATAACGGGAAGTACGAATTCTGTAGACTTCCCTTTGGCCTAAAAAATGCGTCCAGTATTTTCCAGAGGGCCATTGACGATGTACTTAGGGCAGAAATCGGAAAAATATGCCACGTCTATGTAGATGATGTCATAATTTTTTCAGAAAGCGCTGAGCAACACCTAAAGGACATCGACCAAGTATTAAACAAACTCTACTCTGCTAATATGCGAGTGTCCGCCGACAAGTCTAAATTCTTTCAGGAAAGTGTCGAGTTTCTAGGCTTTACAGTATCCAAAAGGGGTATAAGGACATGCCCCGATAAAGTCAAGGACATTTTGGACTTTGCTACTCCCAAATCAGTAAGAGCTTTACGATCGTTTTTGGGATTAGCTGGCTATTACAGACGGTTTGTAAAAGACTACGCTTCGATTACCAAACCCCTAACAAAATACCTACGTGGAGAAAATGGGAACATTGGCACTAACCAATCTCGGAAAATAGAAATAAACTTAGACGAAGAAGCACTCAACCCGTTTAATAAAGTGAAAAACATTCTTGCATCAGAGGATGTACTACTCCTTTATCCCGACTACAAACAACCATTTGACTTAACAACGGACGCTTCTTCACACGCCATAGGCGCCGTTTTATCCCAAAACGGCAGACCTATCACAATGATCTCAAGAACCCTTTCTCCGGCAGAAGAGATCTATGCAACCAATGAAAGGGAACTCTTGGCAATAGTATGGGCACTACAAAAACTTCGCAATTATTTGTACGGCGTAAAACACCTGAACATCTTTACGGACCATCAGCCGCTCACCTTCGCTTTATCTGACAAAAACCCAAATGCAAAGATGAAAAGGTGGCGCGCTTTTGTGGAGGAATATTCACCAATGTTCCATTACAAACCGGGCAAGGAAAATTTTGTTGCTGATGCGCTCTCACGGCAACATATAAACACACTAGGCCACGAGCTAGACTCGGAAAGCATGGTCGCTAACAGTGAGTTGTCACTGACTCAAACGATACCCACGGTAAAAAACCCGATTAACTGCTTCCAAACCCAAATTATTCTGGAAGAAGGAAAGACATTACCAGTTAGCACGACTATTATTTTTTAGGACACGAGTTAGGCATAAAATAGGTTTTAATAACTTAGGTGACCTAATGAGATCTTTAAAACAGTGTGTTAATTCGAATGTTGTTAACGGATTGCTATGCGAACTCCCTACTTTGGCACTGATCCAAAACGAACTTACCACATCCTTTCCAGGGGTAAAGTTCCGCCACACTACAAAACAGGTTATCGACGTTTTTAATAAGGAGGACCAAAGAGAAATCCTCCAAACCGAACATAACCGTGCACATAGATCCTGTCGCGAAAATGAACAGCAAGTCCTGGAAAATTTTATCTTCCCTGACTTAAGGAAAACCCTAAAAGAAATAATATCAAATTGCAAAATATGTCACGAAGCAAAATACCAACGACGCCCCCCCCAACCCCGAAATAGGATCAACCCCCATACCTTCATACCCGGGAGAGATCCTTCACGTCGACATTTATTCAACAGACAAAACACATTTTCTCACAACAATAGATAAATTCTCAAAATTTGCAATGGTTTTTCCAATAAAATCCAGAGCCATAGTGGATATTAAGGAACCAATCTACGAACTCCTCAACTTTTACAAAAACACCAAATTTCTGGTTTGCGATAACGAGAGGTCACTGAATTCAGAAACTATTAGAGCAATCCTAAAAAACCACTTCGGCGTCACGATCTACACCACGCCACCGGCTCACAGTACGACGAACGGCCAAGTGGAGAGGTTCCACAGTACACTTACGGAAATTGCACGCTGCCAAAAGCTCGAGACTTGCATATCCGACACGGCCGAATTAATTCTGCTAGCAACGGCTAAGTACAACCGCACTGTCCATTCCGTGACAAACAGGAAACCTATAGATATCATCCATGCAGCGCCAGACGAACTGGTTAACGAAATAAAGAATAGACTTATACAAACCCAACAAAATGACTTAAAAAGACACAATATAAAGAGACAAACAAGACAATATAAGCCAGGGGAAAAGGTTTTTGTGAAGACGAATAGGAGAATAGGAAACAAATTCACTAAACTTTACACCGAAAAAATAGTCCAGAGCGATTTAGGCACCTTTGTTCTAATCGACGGACGTAAAGTTCACAAAACCAACTTAAAACACTGAGATTTTTCCTTCCTCCCTAGGGTAACTTTGCTCTTGACGATATATCATTGGGCCAATGCGAGGATATTCAATTATACCAGCTCCAACTACATCCCAACAACAGGGAAAGTGATCCTCCACGAAGACTATGACTTCCTACTCCACAAGACAAACTTGACAGATCGAAGCGATAGCGGAAGAGACGGACACAATATTAGAGCAATTTCCACTTTCCCACGCCAGGCAACTCCTCCGAAACGACGCTAACGAAATACTAAAACTACTAGACGCGGTCAGAATACATCACTGACATGCCAGAGGCATTAATATTCTGGGGACTGCATTAAAGTACATAACCGGCACCCCAGACTTTGATGACTTCCAAACAATTCAGACCAGAGCCGAAGCCTTAATAGAAGCAAATGAACAGCAGGCAGTGATTAATTCAGTTACACAAGGAAAAATTAACGAACTTACAGTTACAGTTAATAAACTTTTAGCACAGGCAAAACGAACGCAGATCGACACGGGAAATCTCTTTTCTTTAGTCAGTACTAGAAATAGAGCAGTGATAATGGAGTTAGAAACCATTATAACATCAGTAGCTCTGGGAAAAGTAAATGTTGTTAACCCCATTCTGCTTAATGGCATGGAAATAAATAATATATTAGCTGCTGAGCTCTCTACAAATACCAGTATAACTGACATACTTTCTGTTTCTAAATTTAAGATATTTCAAAATACGCAGCTTATTTATTTCATTATTAAATACCCAAAAATAGCTAGGATTTGTAATAATGTAAAGTTACTGCCCGTTATCCAAAAGGGAAGAATTATTTCTTTGGAAACAAATGTTATAGCTGAATGCAACGGAGAATACATCCCCCCTTTACAATTGTAAAGAAGCCATAACAGCAAACTTCTGCCGAC
>NW_023469240.1:0-5498 GCF_013731165.1 Rhagoletis pomonella | reverse complement strand
TAAGTGTATGTCTATTTGTCAGTGTTGCCGTCCCACACAAATATTCGCTTATCACAGCTTATAATAATATTTTATTACTAGTTATTGGTAATAGTTCGGCCCATACCTGTAATCTCAAAGAAGTCCAAGTTAAATTAGCTCGTTGCAAGGAACAGTTAGCAAAGTGCTTTAATAAACTGAATTGTCGCGTTAGGATTCCACCTGATAGCTTATCGCTAATTTGCCAATCAGACTTAGCTGACTCTGAGTCAGAAGAAGAATTTAGTGACGCCAAGTCAGAAGCTTCGGTACAATTCCGTCTTAAAAGAAGTACTTCACTTCCATCCTTTAAAGATCTGCTAACAATATCCGACGAGCCGTCAACAGCTACCAGTTCACCAAATATTTCTAAATTTTTTCAAGAATTTTTAGACATGGCTACCCCTGAACAGAAAAAATCGTTTATTAGTCTTTGTGCCTCAATCATTAGGGAAAATTACAATGGAGATCCGCTAGCACTTGAATCGTTTATAGACAAAATTAATTTAATTGAAGATTTTGCAGATGAAAACTTAAATATGACTTTTATATCATTTTTGAAATCGAAACTCGAAGGCAAGGCACGTGAAGCAATTCCAACAGAAGTTAGTTCAGTTGGTCAAATAAAAGATGCGTTGAGAAATAGAATAAAGCCAGACAACTCGAAAGTTGTAGCTGGGAAAATTACATCTTTGCATGTCATAAACAACAATTATACGGAATTTGCTAAGCGTGTCGAGGAGCTTTCAGATGCTTTAGAGCGCTCTTTGATCATTGAAGGTATGACACAGTCTAAGGCTCATGAAATGGCAGTCGAGCAAACAGTAAACGTTTGTAGACTCAATACTCGGTCGGATTTGGTCAAATCAATTTTATCGTCAACTACCTTCAGTGATTCAAAGGACGTAGTGGCAAAAATGATAGTCGAACAAAATAATCAAGTGAAAGAGCGGCAAGTGTTAGCGTTTCGACCCCGAGTAAATAGGCCAAATAGCTTTAGAGGTAGTTTCAGAGGGCACAATTTTAATAGGTACAACAATAACAATTTCAGACAAAACAACTCAAATTTCAATAGGTACAATAATAACGCTGATAACAGAAGGTACAGCAATAACGGTTCAAGGCATAACGGTAACAATTTCAACAATAATAGGAATCGGTTATCAAACAACAATCGAAACAATAACAGCAACAATAATAGTAATAGACGTCCAAATTCACGCAGTAATGCTAATGTGCGCGCTTTAAACGCCCACGCCCCTCACGAGCGAACACTGAGGGCGGAAGAAATGGACAACTAAATACTTCTTTTTCAACAAAAGGCATATACTGTCTAAATCTAAATTACTCTGATTTTATTGAATTGCGAATTAATGGTTCAAACAAATTTTGTACGTTTTTAGTCGACACGCAAGCCGACATTTCTTTAATCAAATTTTCTAGCATTGATAAACATTTTTCTATAAATACGAACGATATAATTCACATTACCGGTGTCACTTCTGATACAGATTCTACGTTAGGTACAATTACCATAAACTTGACTTTTACTGATTTTTACATTAAACATACGTTACATGTAGTAAGCGATGATTTTAACATACCATCTAATGGTATACTGGGTAAATATTTTCTAAAAAGTAACAAATGCGTTATTAGCTATGCAAGCAATTGTATTTCCTTCTGGGTAGGCAATGAAAAAGTCGCGATACCAATCCTACACGGAACCGAAAGCGACACTTGTATCATACCACCCAGATGCGAAGTTTATCGAATTTTCAATTTTGGCAATTCGCCGGATCCACTTTTTGTAGAATCGCAGGAAGTTGAACACGGTGTATTCACAGCAAGATGCATAGTTAATAGCGGTAACCCAATTATTAAAATTATAAATACCACAGATGAAGTAAAACATGTAAAGAATGTAAATATTCGGACTGAAAAACTTTCCGACTATCACGTTTACTCAATTAATAAGACCAAAACAGAAGGCCCCCCGAACGAACGAATTAATAAATATTTTAAAAACCCAAATCCCTACAGAAGCTAACAGCAATTTACTTGACCTTTGCATAAAATATGCCGACATTTTCGCTCTTGACAACGACAAAATGACATTAAACAATTTTTATGAACAGAAACTTAGGTTGACTGACACTGACCCGGTATATGTAAAAAATTATCGTCTGCCATATTCCCAACGTGAAGAGATAACTCGCCAAGTTAATAAATTACTAGATAACGATTTAATTGAAGGAAGTTATTCCAATTACAATAGTCCTCTAATTTTGGTTCCTAAAAAGTCTACTAATGGTCAAAAAGCATATCGTATGTGCGTTGATTTCCGCGCAGTCAACAAAAAACTTATTGCGGATAAATTTCCTCTCGCACGAGTCGACGATATTTTGGACAATCTTGGCAGAGCTAAATATTTTTCTACTTTAGATCTTTTTTCTGGATTTCACCAAATCCCCTTACATGAAGATTCACGTGATATAACTTCTTTTAGTACAGACCGTGGAGCATATCGTTGGAAAGTATTGCCATTCGGTTTAAGTATAGCACCCAACTCATTCTCACGAATGATGAGTATAGCTTTTTCTGGTATACCACCGAACGTAGCATTTTTATATGTAGATGACATTATTGTCATAGGCTGTAGCGAAGCACATCACATTAAAAATTTAGCTAAAGTTTTCGAAACTTGTCGAAAATTCATTTTAAAACTAAACCCAAAAAAATGCAATTTTCTCAGGCCCGAAGTAACGTTTTTTAGGGCACAAATGCTCAGCAAAAGGTCTGCTTCCAGACGATTCCAAAATAGTTGCAATTAAAAAGTATACTAAACCTACTGACAAAGATGAAGTACGACGTTTTGTCGCATTTGCAAACTATTACCGAAGGTTTATCCCCAATTGTGCAACTCTGGCAGCACCTTTGAACCAATTAAGTAGGAAAAGAGTAGATTTTGTTTGGGATAAGAAATGTGATGAAGCTTTTCAAGCGTTACGATCAGCCTTAATGTCACCGAAATTGCTACAATATCCAGACTTTACAAAGCAATTTATTATTACAGTTGACGCTTCAAAAATAGGGTGTGGCGCTATACTTAGCCAAGAACAGCAAGGTTGCGATTTACCAATATGTTTTGCCTCAAAATCATTTAACAATGCAGAACAGAAAAAACCAATTATCGAATTAGAACTTTTAGCTATATACTTTGCCATTAAACAATTTCGACCATACGTTTATGGAACACATTTCTTAGTAAAATCAGACCACAGACCATTAGTATACCTGTTCAATATGAAAGACCCCTCTTCAAAACTTTCAAGAATAAGGTTAGAACTAGCGGAATACAATTTTACTATTGAATACATTAAAGGAAAATTAAACGTAGGCGCAGACGCACTCTCACGTATAACGATAGACGAAATAAGGGAATCAACGAAAAATATTTTGGCAGTACAGACGAGATCAATGACTAGACGAGAAAACGACAAAATAATACAAAACAAAGACAATAACAAACACGAAAGCCCACAGAAATTAAACGTTTATGATAAATTTTCTTACAATTTTACAAAAAAGATACCGCGTATTAGATCAGAAATTACTTATGATAAAAATGATAAAATTAAAAACTTACGAATTTGTGCACATATTAAACATAAAAAACTTGAGTTACTTAATTATGTCTTTGCTAACGAAATAATGAATTTCGATAATTTACTTTCGAGGCTTGAAATTGAAGCCAGCAAACACAAAATTAAGGAGATTGAATGGCCAAAAGACGATGAATTTTTTCCGTCATTTCACGATTGCTAGCTTAAAAAATCGCGGGAATATAATTTTAAAATCATTACAAATAATTTTAACAGATCCAGTCGAAACTGTGACTGAAAATGACAAAAAACTAAAACTAATGACCATTTATCACGACGACCCAATATCAGGAGGTCACTGTGGAATGAAAAACTTTATGCGAAACTTAGAACAAAATTTTATTGGAAAAATATGACGCGTGATGTCGCAAAATATGTTAAAAATGTCTTTTAAATAAAGTAAAACCGAAAGTTAAAGAAAAACTTGTACTAACCCCAACGCCGAACAAACCGTTTGATATTGTTGCCATTATTTGCGATCTCTCAAAATATTTAGTTACTGTTCCTATACCAGATAAAAGTGCTAAAACTGTTGCATCAGCAATTTTTGAAAGTTTCATTTTAATATATGGCATTATGCACTCTATAAAATCCGATCTAGGGACTGAATATAAAAACGAACTTTTTGATGAATTAACCAAACTTTTAAAAATTAAACATGACTTTTCGACAGCACATCATCACGAAACTGTAGGTACAATAGAACGGAATCATAGAGTATTTAATGAGTACTTACGAGCATTTTTAAATGAATCATATTCCGACTGGGATACATACTTAAAATATTTAACTTTTTTGCATAACACAACCTCAAACACAGTTTTTGATAATAAATTTACTCCATTTGAACTGATTTTTGGTAAAAACGCTGTTTTACCAAACGAAGTACAAAAAGTTAAAATTGATCCAATTTACAACGTTGATAATTATGCAAAAGAAGTAAAATATCGTTTGCAAAAATCCCATGCACTCGCCAAAGAACTCGTAACAAAACATAAACTCCAATCGAGGCAGTTGATAAAAATGCACGTCCTGTACTAATTTTAATACAAAAGGAACCTAGAGATAAACACAGCAATATATATCTGGGTCCTTACACGGTACAGAAAGTAGACGGTGTAAATGTTACGGTTTTCGATAAAACCAAAAATAAATTAAAAACGGTTCACAAAAACCGCATTCAAAAAGTCACATGACTTACTTTTAATGAATTTATTTTAAAATGCTAGTAAACTTTAAAATTTGACTCAAAACGAATCAGTCACGTCACACAACATATAAATACAAACCATTATTATGGCTAGAAATTAAGATGTAGACTTAATCAAAATATGTACATTTGTATAAACATGCAAGACTCATGAATTGAATTGTAAATCTGATTGGAAACAAAAAAAAAATTTTTTAATGTATTTCTATCATTAAACCAAATTTTGGCTTAATAAACTTTGCACATAAGTAAAAGGCAAAAAAAAAAAAGGAAAAATCAAATTAAGCAAAAAATAAGTATGTATTAATTTTTATACAAATAGTTATGTAAATTCGTATTTACAAATTAACAAATTAATATATTGTATACAATAAGCAAATCAAAAAAAAAAAACTTTTATTGAACTCAAACTTATGTATATTCTTTAATATAAAATTGATATTGTCAATTAACGCAATTAGCTAAGTAGATATAATAATGTTGTCAATTATTTAACATGCGTTTTGAACTCTTTATTACAGCCGAAGGTTGATATGGACGAACGAGTTAAAAGGGGAGGGAAACATACTTACAATATTATTAATAAATATCTCGTTCCTCCCTAT
>NW_023469239.1:0-5498 GCF_013731165.1 Rhagoletis pomonella | reverse complement strand
TCAAAAATATATTTTTTTAGGGATTTTAGTAGAAAATCCCGTAACTTATATATGCACATATGTAGTACAAACGAAAACAAATCTAATAAAGGTGTTCTTATACGATATGTATTTGCATCTGTAAATGCGACCTTTTCAATACATATGTAGTTGCGTATGTCTGTCAAAATCAGAGTCTTTATTTAACTATTTAAAAATACATTCTGTAAAAACGAAATAAACTAAACTCAGATGATCCTATCTGTGTGTCAGATGAAAATAGAAACATTTCTATTTCGTACGTTCGTGCATCTGTTTTGTACGGAAACAAATCTAATTTGCCTTTACACAATATGTTGGCATTTCCATATGTAAAAAGTGGCATGTACACATGCAAATACATATCGTGTAAGAACACCTTTAGCTGCTCGTTGATACAAATGCGAACTGTACTGATTCTCCAAAATTATGTGTTTGTTGTACATTTGTTCATGTTTGTCATTGTGCGTGTAATTTTCTAGAGTAGTTTTGAGCTCTTGTTATCTCCTTGTATTAACTCGTCCTTCGTTGGTATACTCTGATGAACATATGTGAGGATGATAGCAAGGCCAACTTACATATATAAGGTAGTGTTACAGGAGCAGTTGAAATTTTCGCCCGATGTTTCTTAAAGAAAGCCATAAACATAGCGACCGTTGGTTCAACTTAGTGTTGTTTTGCTCTAGATTTCACCGTTTGTGGGCCTTTTGAATGAATTTATGTCTTGTTTGTATGAAAGATCAAAAAAATTGGATTTTCTGGCAAGTTGTACCACTTATCGCTATATTAATGGCCATGTTGTACAAACTAATTTAATTTGCGTTTTTTTTGTGCACTAAATAACCGAAAATGGATAACTCAGCCAAAATAGGTACGTGCTTTCGTTGAATTTTATTAATATAAGCCCAAAACTATTAAATTGTAAAAATGAGATTTTACAATGAGACTGCTCGCAATTGCAATGTTTGTGGGCAAAACGTCCAACTTTAATGCGGATTGATTTGAACCAACATTTTCGGCTTGCATTATGTCAAAAGGATGTGTTTGTTGTAATTCCTTCTGTCATTTACTACTATTATGCGTAGGCCAATTCATGAAATCATTTCATGCGTTTGAGTAGAAACTGAATGAATGAACACCATTTCATGATTTCAATTAACGCGAAATAGAGTTTGTGCACTTAGTTTTTACTCAGATCGATGAAATTATTTCGTGAATTGGACTACGCATACATGTGATACTTATGCTTTTAATTTATAAGGTAATTTTATGTTTTTATACTCTTGGAATTTGGCTTCTTTCAACTTAAATAAATGCATTTTGCAAACAAAAGTGCGTACGTTACTTACTGCCTTGGTAATGGCGAATTCGTAAGGATCTATTGATTGCATTATAAACATTTTCATTTATTTGTTAAACATACAATTACTTCCATTACAACCCGGTCCTATGGATACTAGAAACGCGAATTCATATAAGGTGGTGTTACCGGAAAATGAATAAATAAATTATATGTATATCAGAAAATGAATAAGATGAAAAGAAATTATTGTTTGATTTCTAACCAAACCTACATATGTATGTAACTCAATCGCCTAATGGTTTGCCGAACCATAAGCGTATGCTTACACATCCAATTTCATGAGTAGGTACCTGGTACTCACACCTTTTGTAAGAAGTCTCACTTCTATCATGTGTACGGTGTTACACACGCATTTTTTTTATTATTGTTATTTCAAAAATGAAATCGCTTTTTTACCGATTACCAATTTCGAAAAATCCAATACGAATTTAGCAATTCATTTAAGAAATATTCCTATAGTTTATTCATATTAAATCATTAAAAATCGGTTATTCGCCACTCCACTATTATTGGATTCTTCGAATCTCAAAAATCATTCAACGAATCGTATGGCTCATGGTATAACTACGAAAAGTGTAAATTTTGAAATCGGTTCATAACCACGCCCATTTCCAAAATATAGTATTTGTCAAGAATGGAAACTGCGATATTTCAATAATTACTAAGCTGATGTAAAGAGAAATCTTTATGCAAAGTATAACTTTTTTAAGTTAAGAAATGGCTGGGACTACTACTGGTAACCGGTACTCGGATTATTCAAAGTTAGTAACCGGTACAAGAAAGCGATTTTACTTTTAAAATAACCATAATAATAGAAATGGGCGTGATCACTACGCTTTTCTCAAACTTGGTAAATGCATATTTCAACATTCTTCAATTTGTGAGTCAGCGCTAGTAGAAGTAGTTTAATTAATTAAAAATATTTTCTGTCAAATTTAGAGATACAAAGCGTCGTGTTTTGATTAAAATAGGTTTATGAATAGCATGGTACCATTTTTAGCCTGTGTGCAATTTTTCCAGGTACACCTACACATAGAGCCAGATTGACTGCACTAAAACTGTTACAAAACAAAAAAAAAAACTTGAGAGAATAATTGCACAAAGCAAGACTGATTTTGGCGCGACAAATATTAATGCTGTTTTTGATAGACTATTTTGTGGTGATTACGAATCCGTAGGTATAAAGTTTCCACCAGATTTTGAGAAAAACGAGGTCAAAGTGTCAAAAAAATCGCGTTTTTGCAAGCTCTAGCAAAGAAACAAAAGGTATCAACTTCCACTTAGGCTTAAATTAAAGCCATAACTCTACGGCTGCCAGATATCTCTGTTGCCAAACCGGGACACTTTAGGGAGGGCCTCTCGCTCCCTTCCCTTTCATTTCGACGTGCGAAAGGATGTAGTGAAATTTTATTTTGAAAGACAAAAACAAAAACATAAAAACATGAGATCATAAGATCATTACAACGTACGCCAACAAAACAAAACAACTTATTACAACTAAAGCACAGAGAATTTTGGACAATGCATGAACCTTTTTTTATTCTTTATACAAATACTGTTTATACTAAATATATGAAAAAACATAAAAATAAAATTGTTAAACTTTGTGCTAAACTCGGGAAAATTCAACAAATTTGCAACATTCTAATCAGACTTTTTATAAAAATTTTTAAAATGAAGTTTTGCAGCCCATTAAATTTTAGTTGATTTTTGGTATTGTTTCCATACAAACTATGTTCGATAATTCTTTTTATATGGAAGACACTGTCAGCAAAAAATATAAATGCTAAAAATCGACTAAATTTTCTGGCAACTTCGGACTTGCACTTTATTAATTGGCTCAAAAGCTACATTTTCAAAATTTTTCTAAAAGATCTGATTAGAAATTGAGATCTGATGAAAGAGCCTCTGAGCCAATAATTTTGTACGGCACCGTACTTATAAGTACTCTAGGTTTCATGAAAGAAAAAAAATTAAGTACAAGATAACATTAAAACATCAGTCATATTTTTCGTTGCTGTGAACTTGTTTCAAAACTTCTGTCTTTTCCTTAATATAATTGTAAAACTCTGTGCACGTTATTTTGAACGTATTTAGGTACATATACTAATCATCAACTATTGCTTGTACAAAGTTCAACTATCTCGAAATGCAACTATTTCACAAATTAAACCGGTGCACTGAGAGAAAGAAGTTTAGAATTAAAAAAGCGTGCTAAATTAAAAAAATACGCATATGAAAGAGCACCAACCCAACTCGTAATACATTTAAGTATACAAATTTTAGTATTTAGTATAGAAATATTCAATTCAAATAGGCACATATTAAAATGAAGCGATTTGCAAGTACCGATTGCTTTTTCATAACTAAGTTAAAAAAATATCTAAATTCCATGATGGTTGTAATGGGAATTGAAACCTGACCCTCTGGAAATTAGCAAATTGTGGCAAGCATCCTCGCGCACTCAGCTACAGCCAGACATGTAAATGTGCATTTAAATGTTGAGTTTGAATCAACACCACGCGTGCGTGTTATGAAAGTATTATTTTTAAATACGAACATTTTGAAACGATAATCAAATAAAAAATATTCAAGTTTACTATGCGTTATTTCTCTCAATGAATTCATAACATTTTTCTAAATATTACAACGCGTTTTTTCTCTTAGTATAGTGATTTTTGAACTTTTATTCAAATTTGTGCAATCAAATCAAAAACCGAGACACTAAAACGAAACCCGGGACATTTTAAGGTTGGACCGGGACACCGGGACAAATAATCTAAAACCGGGACATGTCCGGGAAAACCGGGACGTCTGGCAGCCCTACATAACTCTCAAATACTATCCCTGCACTTTGACCAGATGGTCACTTATAGTAATTTATTGAAAAATAAAAAAGATACTGGAAAAATGTGCTATAGAAAACAAAAATTTGGCAAAATCATTTTTTGCTGTTCAATAATGGACTATAAGTGACCTTGGGGTCAAGGTAGGTGGTTAGTATTTTCAGGAATCGTAGTCGAAAGTTCAGACCATAATTCAAGCCTAAGTGAAAGGTTCTATCACCTTTTATTTATTTGCGGTAGGTACTAAAATTTCGCCAAAATCAGTTTTTGCTGTTCAATTAACGAATATACGTGACATCAGATGAAGGTCCCCGGATGGTATTTTTAGGGATAATAATCGAGAGTTCTGGCTTTATTTTAAGCCTAAGTGGAAAAATAGACAAATCAACGTTTTCAAATTCTATAGACTTTATGCTTTCGATTGGTATATGTAATTTGTTCATTAATTTGCTTACGTCTTGCTTAAATCAAGTGTAAACTTTAATGAACTGCTGCATTCAATTCATTGTTTGTTTTTCAGTCCATTCGTCTATTTATATCCTACTTGCTAACAACGGAGTCAAACACAATCATACAATGCCGTTACTAGCTATTTGTACAGTGTAAAAGGTATGAAAATGCAGTCAAATAGAAGCAATAGCAATATTTTAAAATTTTAAAACAATTTGACAGCTTTTCAAATAAAGAAACGTATTAATGAATACATACATATAGATATACATACATATGTATGTGTAAACCAGCAACCGCCACGCAGTGGGAAATAATCTATTTGCATAAAAAAATCAGCTACTCGTCAAATCTTAGCCAAATTTGTTAATTTTTTTATTTTCTTTATTAATTATACTTTGAGGTAGCGTCTTTTTTGAATTATCGCGCGAGAGTGTCATAAAACTAACCCAAAGTTGAAGAATCTAGTTAAAAAGAAAACCATTTTTTCAAATACTAGTTTAAGTTTTTACAATTGGGGTATTCATAACCGTGTCGTATTGTTGTATGTCGTAAGCTTTAAAAGCTTAAATAAGTATTTAGAGGACTTCAAAACTACAACCAACTATTTATGGTACCTTGCGAACCCCTATAATATTTTTTAGCCGTTTAAAGTTTACGACATACAACAATACGACGCACAGTGGACTAATCGAACCTGAAACTGGAGATCAATTCATATGTACATTTAATTTAAAATATTTCGATGTATTTGTATAACTAGCGCCAAATAAAGTAAAAAAAGACAAATCCGAAAATAGTTTAGTGGCAACATTTTTTTT
>NW_023469238.1:0-5499 GCF_013731165.1 Rhagoletis pomonella | reverse complement strand
GAGCCTATGACATTGACCAAAAAATACCAAATTTCACACAGATTTTTTTTAAAGCTTAATGAACCATAATTTTGCTATTACTAATCAAAATTCTAAAAAAACGGATTTTCAGCCCACGCTAACGTACATCAGAAGTATTACTTAAGTACATATAAGTAAAAGAGATCAATTACAAACTTATGGCGTTTTCTTTTTTATTAAAAAATTTTGCCTTACATTGTAACATTTTCACTCGGTTACTTTTCGTCCCAAAAAATGGCTATATAAGTATAAAGTAGGGCGATATTTTGAGAAATTAACACGTGAAGCTGTGAAAGGGCTGAAGAAAACAGGCCAACATTATTTCGAGAAAAGAAAACGCCATTAATTTATATCGAGCAAGCCGGTCGCTTTTTAAGTTTTTAACAATTCTACTATTTAATTGTATATCTATGTCTATAGTATATTCGAAACTCCTGTTCTTAATGTCCTACTCACTCTCTCACATGCCTGTCTCAGAGCAATAATAAGCAACAATAAAGTATGTTGGCACCATGATACGATTATTTACAGGTATTGTCTTCCCATAGAGTTTTGCTATTTTTATTTAGTTTATTTAATGTTTATTATTTTTTATGAAAATATAGCTGATTACTCAACATTCACCATATAAGTATCAATTTTAGACTTTGTGCAAAAATTTCACAAACTTTTAACATTTTAATCAGCATATTTACAAAATGGTATGTATGCAGTTTAGTAGTTCATTAAAATTGTGTATAATATGATGAAAATTTTAAGTAGCTAGGACTTGCCTTGATTTTTGTAATTTTTTTATAACGGTGTTACGAATTTTTTCCATACAAAGTATGGTCGTCCTTAAGTTATTTGTTTTTGTTATTTTATGGCCTTATAACAATTATATTCAACAATTTTTATTGAGCTTGAGGCCGTTTTCTAATGAGAACTTATTGTGGAAAAGCAACAATAATTTGAAAAAAATGGTAGAAGTTATAGCTATTTCGGAAATCACCACATTTCCTCATCAGACTTCTTTCAGGTAGGATAGGAGGTATTTGACCGATTTAGGCGGCCAAAATTATTTTTATAAAAATTTTAATTCAAAATGTTTAGAACGACGTGTTACGATATTTAAAACTGTAAATGTTTAAAATCAAGTAAATAGGGGGGGAGGATGTCGAAGTATTCCACCAAAACAACGAAAGTAAAGTTGCTTAAAGTTGGACATCAATAGACTCCATCTTATCGAGGTCCGATTGTAGATACATTAATATCTACGTGTTCGTATTGGCGAGAAGAAGGTTTATACCTAGGTTAGAACATAAAAAGGGTTGCCACCTGCTAAAAAATTTAAATGCAATTAAGTTAAATGAGTTAATACAATATGGGTATCAATCGGGATGGTTTTCAAAAGGCTTTATTTCTAAACAACATGTGGGAGATGACCATCTGTTTAAAAATTAAATTCAACTTTAATTCAAGGGAATTAGGTAACTGGAATATGTATAACAATATGGGTGTCAAACTAAAAAGTTTAATAAGGTTATAGTTTGAAACTATTTTTAGCAGGGGTGCCACGTGTTTAAAAATTAAATTCAATGTTTATAATAGGTTAAATTAATTGTAACAATTTCGATATGGAACATGAGATGATTTGCCACCTGTCAAGAAATGTAAGTCAATAAATTTCAATGAATTACTACGCTAAGGGTATCACCCAAAATGGTTTTGAAAGGGCTTAATTTTCAACTACATTTCGAAGGATTGCTACCTGTTTAAAAAATCAACTTCAAAATAACATATGATTTGAAAAAACACTATATGGGCCAACCATTATCTTGAGTTTTATTGAAATAATTTGCACCTTATCTAACACGCAGAAATTTCATACACTCATTGAACTAACTATAGTATATACTCCTACCCTGTCGGAAACACAAACAACCAGAAAAAAAGTAGTTTATTTTAATTTAAATGTCTTTTAACTTTCATTTTTTAGTGCATCTTTTGTGCCTTCTTAGAATTAATAATCATAAATAATTTCGAATACGTGGCAACTTTGTACAAATATCTAAAAATACCCTAAAAATTAAAAACATTATCTGAATACAAAATTCCATCAAAATCGTTAGTCGTTTGCTGGAAAATTTTGGATATATATAAATACATATTTACAAGAATTGATTGAATGAGATACATACATACATATATGTAGTTTCGAGAAAAAATTCGCACGATTTTACTGACTTAAAAATATATTTACACATTTTTAATAAAACTTACCCTTAAGTAGAGAATTTTTTTCTAAATGTACTGACAACTATATTCTCCCTGTAACTCTCCAAATTTTTATATTGAACCCTCCGCCCTTAACGTTGTTGGGCGTCTTGACTTTCCTATCACCCCCCTTTACTCATTGAATACTTTTAGAGAACACTGGTACAGTACTGTATTTATCTTCTTTACAATTATCCAATGTAATATAATTTAAACAATTAACACACGGTTTAAAGCAGCTTTTTACAACTTCGGCTTGTATTAAACACATCTAAAAACCCAATAAACAATTATCAACGCGGCACTTTTACAGCGCGGTGCGAGCGAATTAAAGCAAAGAGGGATTAAAAAATAACGGAATCTAGTCAAGAATTATATTCTTTTCACCCTATATTTAAATATAAAAGAAAAAAGTGCGTTTGGAAAATTCGACTTTTGGCCGCCTAAATCGGACAAATACCCCTCTGTGCGACATCCGAAATTGAAGTCATTGCCGTGAGACTTCTTTTGCGAAAATTCGAAGAACATGGCAAGCTTTAGGAACGGAGTTAAACGAAGTTCCTCTGTGTATTAATGTTTACAACCACTTGCTGGTTGCCGTACTGTCAAATTCGATTATCGATAACTCTACAGCAACTGACGATAGTGCTATTCGTAAAACAAATTTTATTTTCAGTTGCGTTGCCAGCTGGCAACCGAACCGTGGTTGCGTTGCTATCCGTAATCGACCCATAAAAATCTAATAAATTTTATTTTCAAGAACATGGGTTTATACATACAAATTTATAATGAAGTAACAATCTAATTTTGATAAGATATTTATTATTATAATTTCTTTTCTCCGAGCTTTCCGTCCTGCAAAAGAATCTATAACATCATCAAAGTTTAAATATAGAGCCATAGAATTTTCAATAGACAGAATAGCCTGTCTTGTCCCATAGAGTTTCTCAAATAGGTTTTTATTAATTTTAGTTTCGAAAATAATCGTTCATCAAAAATAACAAATAACATTAATGCAGTACATACACAGAGGGAAATAATGCATAGTAAAAATGATTACTTTATATTTGACTATCCGGCCTCGTATGCGCGAGGCTTCACCACGCGCTGAATGTGTACATAGTATGTAAATATTCGTATTTGGAGAAAAAAGATGGCAACGCTATTAAAAAAGCCCTATTACACACTTAATTGCCAAGCACTTTCATTTGATATCTAATGTGTTTAATGCAACGAACGGACCTTATAAAAAAAATCTTACTGTACATCTGGAGACCAAGTCCATTCATTTGACACTTTTTAGTCCAACAAACAGCCCATGTCTTATAATTTTTCATACAGGTGGTAACCCTAATAAAACCTTATTGCTCATCCGAATACCGCATTTTTTCTAATTTGAATAAACTGTGCTAATTAGGGATGCGCGATACCGATACGATACTCAATATATCAATATCGTTGTTCATCATATCGGTTAATATAAATATATATATATACATATAACGAGTTGCAATACGATATCGATACAATATTTTGTTTCGATATCTGAAATATCGGAAACTTTTCTCTACGTACTCTGGACTTCTGAATTGAAAATAAAATTGACTAGTAGGAAAAATTTTTCGTTCTCGCAAAACAGCTTTTGGCATAGTAACCATGAAAAACAGAAATTCATAAAAATATCAAAATTTCTTAAATCAGTTTGCAACTCTCAAGAACTATTTGTATTTCAGTTTTAGAAATACATACATACATATGAAAAGGTGTGTCTCTTTGAAAGTACTAGACTTGCTTGTGAGGAGGGGTAAATCAAAGTTACTGGACTCTGTTGCTATTTTTTCAAAATCGATAAAATGCATCTTATCCAAAGTAACTTCGTTATTTTAATTTATGCTTATTTGCAATTTAATTCCAAATATACGTAGTTTGCATAAACAATATATGTTTATTAACCATTTCGTCTTCGATATTTCCGATATTCAATATATCGATATTATTTTAGTAGATATATCGGTATCAGACATTCTGAGTTTAGAATATCGCAATATCGATATACCGAATTTTCATTGCCGATACGCATCCCTAGTGCTAATGTGATGTTACTAACAAAAATGCCTTCACTTATTAAATGTAAGGTAATAATTTTTAAATAGGTGCCAACTCCACTAAAAAAAGCTTATTGCACATATCCTTTCACTTGGTACCAAATTTTTTAGTCCAATGAACGGTGAAAATCATATTATATTCAGCAATGTGGCAACCCTACTCAAAAAATAATAAATTATTGAACATCTAGAGGGCAAGCCTTTTCATTTCACATCTCACTTTTTGTATTTCAACGAACAGATCTTATAGTTTTTTTTAGAGAACTGGCAACTCTATAGAAATTCTATGTACTAAAGATAATACCCCTATTGATACAGATTATATTAAGCAAAATCTCGTCCAAATCTGTGTAGTAATTCCCGCGATTAATAATAATGAAAATTGGAGCTTACTTATACATATGTTAGTATTGGGTTGAACAGGGCTTGAATCCAGGCCCTGGTAGCGCGCACTGCCAACTACTACAGAAGAGCGGCCGCACATTAGAGATTGGCGTGGTCAAAAAATGTCGTTTTTGCTTTATGCTACACAAAAACAAAGTTGTTGTACATACGAACGCCATGCCCTTTCATTTAATATCTCGTTTTGTTATCCAACCAACAGTGAAGATCTTATCATTTTTAAACAGGTGGCATCTCTACTCAAAAAGATAATACATTTTTGCACATCGAGAGGCTAAGTTTTTACGTTTGGCCGTGATGGTGCAGATCTGACACCTTCGCTTATTAATATTGAATATAGAAATTTTCTTAACAGGTGGCAACCATACTCGAAAAGTCAAAATATTTATGCTTATCTGGAGTTTCGTGCTTTTCGTGGAGTTAGTGCTTTTCTAGAGGCCAATCCCTTTCATTTGACGCCCCAACTTTTGTAACCCAACGAACGGTGCGGATCTTATAGTTTTTTAGACAGGTGGCAACCCTATTAAAATTCTAAATAAAAACGGTCACCCTCCTATCGGTACAGACTATAATAAAGAAAATCTCGTCAAAATCCGTTCAGTAGTCTTCGAGATTACCGCGTACAAAGAATCTCGACTTTCCTTTATACTATGTATAGATAATCGTTTAAAAATTTTCGCCTTTTAAAATAATATTTTTATACAAAAATTTATTA
>NW_023469237.1:0-5499 GCF_013731165.1 Rhagoletis pomonella | reverse complement strand
AACCGATGAGATTTTGCAAATTTTATGCGTTTTTTTTAAAAAAAAAGTTATCAAGCTCTTAAAAAATCACCCGTTATATGGATGAACACCGCAACACAATCAACAGTAACTTTCAGTCACTTGAAACTTGCACATTATCAGACTGAAATTGATTGGGCTATAAAACTGTGTATTCAGGAAAATTGAAACACTTCCGAGAAAAAAGTTTGAAATTTAGGTTAAAATTTGTTGTACTTTTTTGAAGTTTTCTACGAATTGTTAAACTTGGGTTTATATGGAGTTTGTTAGAGAAAGAACTGTATTTTAATTGAAAATTCTCAAAAATAAATTAATGAACATAAGTTGCCCACAATATCACTTTGAAATGGCTTGCTATAGATATGACCGATACTGTACATACATATGTATAATTAGCAACATATTAAATAATAGCAACGATCTAGGTAGAGGAAATACAGTTCGCTTTCAGGAAGAGTAGACTCACAATGAGGTTGCCTACGTTAGATAAATAGGTGGCTCAGCTGTAAGCGAGGATCGATTAAGTATTGTTTACTTATTACCCTCGTAGATTCGAATGTATTTAGCATTGCAAACTGTGAGAATATACTCCAAGTTCTCCAGAAATTCAAAGTCTCAGCTTATCTTCCTAGGATTAAGCTTAGCATACAGCTCTAAAAAAAAAACAGAAAAATTCATATAAAATTACGTTCAAAAACTGGAAAAGAAACCTTCCACCATTTTTTTTTTTACAAATTTATAACAAAAGCAAAGTACATTTTCAAGCAACCGAAATAATGAAAAGTATTTCTTGATTTTTTTTCTTGAGAGCTGTATCTAAGCTTTAAAGACTGTCTAATGTTTTTAATTATGTCTTCATATCGATTCGAATTCAGTGATTTCTTCTTACTCCATTCCATGAAAATCGAAGTAAAATAGACTGATTAATAGCGCAGAATATCTCTGGCGGTGCATCATGCGGGTCCGTACTCAGGTATATACGGTGCACACTGTACAGTACAAGTAAAAAGAAGACGCTGAAGATTATGGTTTCTTTTGTCCGCAGCTGGCAAAGGAAAGCGACTACTTCGGCATATACAAGTAAGTTGGCAGGCCCTTGAGGGTATGCATATCATTTTTGAGTCTATACAAAAATTTGTCTAACAGAAATTTCCGTCAAACAGAACAACACAGCAGGTATGCATAGAAAGGTAATAGACATCTTCTCGAATATTTAGAAAAACTTCAAGTTTTTTTTTTGATGAAGCACCCTAATGTACATACATATGTATGTAAATGTGAGTGAGGGTGTGAATGGTGACTGCGTATATTGGCCTATGGGCTTTCATTTTCACATATATGTTTGCATATTGGTATATATGTATGTACGCGTTCTTTAAAAGTGTATCAATTCCCAATTTGCCATTTCTTATATTATGCACTAAAAATTTCCATTTATATGTGTACATACATACATATATGTGCATTGAAGGTACATAGGTACATAGGTTGGCCACATGATTAAAATGAGTTCAGGCATAGTTTACTACTTTCACTCCAAACAATAAATTGCTACTTAATCACCTTCGAAGAACGTGTCCAATATGTGTGTACATACATATGTATATTCTTTCATTTATTGGGGTGACAGCAGCAATTATGAGGAAGTGGCATTTTTAACTGATTGCCCCTCATCAAGCTTTGATCCTCGTGGGAAGTGGAAAGCATATCCATTCGGCAAGCAGCGTGCAATATTGCCGGCGGCTCTCACCAAATACACACATTCTGACAACGAAATATTTATTTATGTGTAATGTGTGCTGATATTTGGGCACAGACAAGAAGCGAAAAGGTGCACGTGGTGTATGGCTTGGTATTAATAGATGTTTTGGCATATTTTTTAAATATTGATTTTTAAAAACAATTTCGAGCAGGAATGCCCCAGAAATAGCAATTGATTCCGCTTATAGGTAAGCAAAAACAATATGCACGTATGTACATATGTACATACATACCCACATATGAAAGTAGCATACATTTCATATAACTTGGTATATCTAAATGTATGCATCTGTTTGGATGTGAACCTTTGAGATATTATACAAGTTCGCCTTAAGGCTGTGGATTTTATTTTTCCAAAAAATTTAAACCAGCAGGTGAAGATAAACAATTCTCTGAAGGATGTTTGGGATACCTAAACAATGGGCACTTTCCAAAAGGTTGGGTTTAGCTGCCAACTCAAAAACTGTAGGGAATTTTGATAACAGTAACGAAACGAACATATTTAAAGGTGACTAACCAGAATTTTCTGAAATTATACAGCAATTTATTTTGCAGACAATAGTCAATTTGCATTGCCATTATTTTAAAAGGAAAATGAAAATATTTTTAAAATTAAATATACATATTTGTCAGTTCAGAAAATGACTGCTCAAAGAAAAGAAGCTGTGAGCTAACTATAAATTAACCCATTGCAACACAACTCCATATTAATTGCAGGGGAGTAGATGTCTGCGTTTTCTCTTCAATGCAATGTCTTGATTTTCTGCTTAATCGCTTACTCTTTCTTCTCGGTTACGCTACTTCTTTGCCGAGAATTTTTTACTTGATGCTGGCTCCATCAGCATCTGCGAGCAAGCAAATATGTATCTACTAATTGTTACCAGTTAATGAAATGCACATCTTCAGTAGCAAATGTAACAATGCTATCGCTTCCTAGTTGGCCCACTTCCGCCCGTCTATCAAAGTTTGCGCCGCGTCAAGATGTCCCCACACAAATGCAGCTAAATGCTTTCACACACATACATATACACTGCTGCAAATATTTAATTGCTAGTACTTATGTGTGTGTGAATGTATGTGCTTCTCTGCAATCTTAATAATTACGCATATGCACTTCGAAAGTAGTCCTACAATTCGCTCGGTGTAAGTGTGTGCGTACTTTCTCGTTTCTTTAACTTCTACCAATATTTGCTTTAACACTTTTGGGGCTGTAGTTTTGCACGTACATACATACGTACCTCTCACGTTCGCCATTTTCTTCCCAGGTCCATAAGTAAAATGTTTCACTTTTCGTTGAAAAAGTTAATATTTATTGCCTTACACTTAATGCGAGGCGTCAATTGGCGCAAAGTGTTTGTAAGTACTTAGATATACATATGTATAAGTACTTGTACAATAAACTTCTACTTAAATACATAATGTATATACATATGTACATATGTACGAGTATTCATATACACTTCAAACTCTACCGGTACTTTTGTAAGTGGTTCTATTGTTGTTGATTAATTGAATTTCGCGAACAGATATAGCTGATTTTCGTTGCCATTTGGTATTGTTTTTGAAAATTCTAATACGTGTCTATCTGTGCTTTCTTGTATTAGCGAGTAAAATTTAATTAAAGCTATGTGCATGCATAATTATGCGTCTCTTTGACTTCTAATAGGCATGATGTCTGTATGTTACTTGAAAAAAAAAAAATAGAATCTCTAAGCAATTTCTATTTGCAAATACCCACTTTTGTTATGTAATGCAAATCACTGAAGTCTGAATTTTGAAATCTAATATCGCAAACAACTATACAGTTTTCTTTGCCGCTTTTGTGGATTTGATATCAGAGTGTTTACCATATTTTCTTTAGCTCGTTAGTACGCCTTTGTTGTGGCGTAATAAATTTTGCACTTAATTTTTTTTTCTCGTACGAAATTTTTTTATTTCTTATTTTTACTTATCCTTTAACATGAGCTTTTAAAACAGTTATGTATTTGCAAGAGCACAATTTTCACAATTCAAATCTACTTAGATACTTAAAGGTGTTCAACTTAAAATTTGCACTCAACGAATATTTTTTTCCGAATGTGATATTTGATATGCATACCAATCAGCGGATCAATCAAATTATTTAACAGCATATTTCCACCTCCACACTTCCAAACCATACCATGCTAAGTCATTAGAGATTTAGGCAGACTTAGCATAGTATGGTTTGGAGGCGTCGATTTATTGTATAAACATCACGCAACAGCCAAACAACCTCAATGCTTAGTGGTGTGAGTGTGAATTCTTGTGAATTCCTTGATTAGTAGAAATACTTTAGAAATAAATTCTTGAATGCTCTTAAAAATTAAGCCCGTAAAGTTAAAAATCAAAGGGTCTTGCTGCTGTTGTTTCCTAAAATTGAAATATTAAGCACATGGTCGATTCTACGGGAAATTAAAATGTTTCTAACGTGGCCAGTGCCTTTTTAAAGCTTAAACTTTCAGACCAAATGATCTGTTAGAAATATTTGAGCAGAACGCTAAAAAACAAAGTCGAACAGGGTTTCAAACAAGAAAAACCTTTATGGCTTTAGTATCACCGAAATATGTAGATTTTAGAACTGACAACAAATTTAAAGTAACTGCATCCATACTGTATACTTTTCTCTAGTATAATTTTTTTTCCTGGATACCAAAAATAAATACTGTAGTTTCCCTAAAATACTACATTTATGCCAAAAACATTTTTTTGCTACCTAGTTTTTTTAATTACCAAAAGTTGTATAAATTTATCAGTCCATATACATTCAGTCATGTGAAAAAATAGGCACACGATATATTGACCAGTTTTGACTATTTTCTTTTGATATTTATATATTTTTTATATGTAAAAATCTAGTTAATTAGATAAACCCCCCTGTTGGAGGGAAATATGCATACAAGTTTGCCATCATTTAGTTTAAGATAATGATGGTAAAAATATTTTAAGATCTCAACAATTTTTATTGAGCTTAAGACCGTTTCTAATGGCTCATATCCCTGTGACCGCGGTGAAGAAGTCTGATGAGGAGATGTGGTGATAGTAGCAAGCGTAACAACCTCATTGTTTTTCCTTGCAATTAGGGGAACGAAGGGTGTTGTGGATTCAGCGGCTAACCTAACGGGTGATTTTTTTGAGGTTAGGATTTTCATGCATTAGTATTTGACAGATCACGTGGGATTTCAGACATGGTGTCAAAGAGAAAGATGCTCAGTATGCTTTGACATTTCATCATGAATAGACTTACTAACGAGCAACGCTTGCAAATCATTGAATTTTATTACCAAAATCAGTGTTCGGTTCGAAATGTGTTTCGCGCTTTACGTCCGATTTATGGTCTACATAATCGACCAAGTGAGCAAACAATTAATGCGATTGTGACCAAGTTTCGCACTCAGTTTACTTTATTGGACATTGAACCAACCACACGAATGCGTACAGTGCGTACAGAAGAGAATATTGCGTCTGTTTCTGAGAGTGTTGCTGAAGACCGTGAAATGTCGATTCGTCGCCGTTCGCAGCAATTGGGTTTGTGTTATTCGACCACATGGAAGATTTTACGCAAAGATCTTGGTGTAAAACCGTATAAAATACAGCTCGTGCAAGAACTGAAGCCGAACGATCTGCCACAACGTCGAATTTTCAGTGAATGGGCCCTAGAAAAGTTGGCAGAAAATCCGCTTTTTTATCGACAAATTTTGT
>NW_023469236.1:0-5499 GCF_013731165.1 Rhagoletis pomonella | reverse complement strand
AGATTGTCTATTCATTTTGCTATTTATTTGTGGGGCTGTTTTTTTTTTCATTTCTTCGTTTAACACTCATTTGCTCACACACTTGCACACACATATGACGCTATTGGCATTTGTTTGCGCAGCGCTTAGCGAACTGCTATGGGTTGGCGGAGAGCGCAGCAGGAAAAGGCTTGACGCTTGGCGGCGAAGATGGCTTAGCTCAGTTGTTAGGAAATGAAAAAGACAAACAAAAGCATCGCCATCAGCCATAGGCATCACAGAATAGAAAGCTGGTGGATGTGTGTGTGTGCGTGTGTGCGCGCGCGCGCTTCAATGACTGCGGTGAGCTATGACCCGGCGCGCAGTCGACGCCAAAGTCAACAAGCCAACACATTTTCTGCCTGCCCGTTGGCACCAAGCGCCGATTGACGCGGCGATCCCACTTCAACGTAACGGTAAAGCGTTGATGATGCGCAACACTGCTGCACACTATATGTTGCATAATTTATCACAAAATCGCTTAATAGTTTCAGTTGGTTCAGTGCGCGCAGTCAATGGCACAAGAGCAAGCAATCCTTTCTCCTGCTTTCAAGCGCTGACAACTGACGCTCTCTGCTACACTCTCAATCGTCTGGGATATTGTTGATGCAATAAATTTACTTTTACTTTAACTACGCCCACGCTGTGCTGGTCTCGCATAAATGTGTGTGTGTGTGCTGCATACTAGTGGGCGTGTCACTGCGCCGACAAATTGATGCAAAAAGGTCGCCTTGTCTGCTGGTCATTCGTACGCTGGCGGCGTCGGCTGTGGTAGCTGGCAGAGGGGAGCATATGCAATTTATGTGCATACAATTGATTTAAACTGCTCGGCGTGCAGGGCACCGTTTTCACTTGCATCCAGTCAGCGCCACTACATCAGCTCCGCCTCACTTATTTGCTTTTGTATTTTATTGTTGCCTTTTTTACAACTACATACATACTATACAGTTTAATATTTTCCTTTCCCTGCTCTGTGTAGCAGCGGTGCAACTTTGATTGCCCTTAAAAATGCAACAAAGTTGCAGCAAAGTAAATAAAAGTCAATGAATCAGTGCAACTGGAAGTCAAACATGGAAAATGTAAAAAAAAGTGTTGTGACATAAAATCAAAAGCAGTCCAACAAAGTGTAACAATAAAAGTTGTAAACAAAAGGTGGCTTACAATACAGCGCTCGGCAAGAAAATGTACTCTACTGTTTGTATATATACGTACATACTTTCATACGTACATCCTAGGGTGGTCCTTTGAGTATCAACATTTAAGTCTGCATGGGGTAGCATTTTATTTTGCGCTGCATACGAAATAAAGACATCCACGAAAACTTCAAAATTTTTAGACAATTTTTAGGGGTTTGAAAAAATTTAAATCTGATAACTAAACAAATTAACCTCGGTCACAAATTTGTGTTTCTTGCTCATCGGGTGCCCCTATCGAATGCATAAGTCTGCAAAAAGTTCGTGGTTCCAGTTGCGAGGTAAAATAAAAATTTCTATGCGAAATACGACAAATGAAAGCTAACGAAATTCTCCATTAACCGTATGTACATATTTTTCAGATGGACCTGAAAGTTTCTGAGAAATTAATTAATCGTTAGAGATTTTTTTTTATGAAAAAATTAAAAATATCCCAACTTTAGAAGGTAAAAAAAAATAAAAAATTAATTACAGAAAAAAATTTACACATCTGTTAAATTTAAAATTTTTTTAATTTTCATTTTCATCAGTAAAACAAAAAAATTGTAGTGATTAATTAATTTCACAGAAACTATCAGGACTACCGAAAAGTGATGCATATGCGGTTTATGGAGAATTTTGTTAGCTATCATTTGCGACATTTCATACTAAGACTCTTCAATTTCTTCATAAGATATACGTCATTTAAGAGAAACACTTTTTTCTTAGCTGAATAACGGTAAATTTTGCAAATATCTCAAAAACTTGTTCATAGAAAAAAATTAACTCGATTTTCGGAATCAGCGATCAATTCTACACATTCGTTGGAAAATTAATTAAAATTCCATCGAATGTCTTACCACCTGTTTTGAACGAACCAAAACTTGCTGAGTTTTGCTGGTTAAATTCCAAATTTTGGTCGATTTTTTGCGATTTAAAAATATTCAAAAATTATTTTAAAATTTTGAAATTTTCATGGATGTCCTTATTTGGTACAAACAACAAAATAAAGGAGTGCCTCATACAACATTTAGATATTGATATGTTTTAGGCCCACCCTACTACATGTATACAAAGTAATAAAATGCCTTTGTATGTATCTCAAAATGCAAACAGCAGTGTTCGTCCTTTACCGCGACTCAACCTTATTTCCGTTAGGGTCTCTCACGTAGCGACGAAGGCACCTATCAACGGCGGAATGTAGTCACAGCTAATGTTGACTATGTATGTATATTTATGGTATTGTCACATTAAAGTGACAATGTTACCTATTCAAAACACACGCACGGACACATAAAAAGGGCAAAATTAGTAGACTGTGAAAAAAAGTTTTATATTTTTTGTTCCGTAAGATTGTTGTTTAGAACTGAAACGGGAATTAAATCAAGTTTCTGTAGATTAGGGTATGTTAAAATGCTCTAGAAAATATTGTGTACATTTTTTCGAGTTTTTTAATCAGTTTTTCCAAAACTGGCTTGAGAAGTTGCATTTCTCTCAAAAACATATGAATTCAACTCATTACACTGCCAGATGCTTACTCGGAAACCATTTTCAGAAAAACTTCAAATGAGTCAACACTGCAAAAAAAATATATATATATGTATATCTCTGTTCGTATGGAAAAGTAGCTTATGTCGAAAGGCTGGCTTTAGTATAATGCGGCATTCCCTTTATTCTTTAAACGCCAAGGAATTTTTGGATGAGACTTAATAAAAATATTGACTTGCTAGTATCGGAACTATTCCTTGCACGTTTATTTGCCAAAGCCAGCCTTTCGACATAGGCTATTTTTCCATACGAACACAGATATGGAACACGTAAGGATCCTTTTTTGTTATCTTATATTTAGATCATAAATCAAACTATCAAAAAAGATAATTTCAAAACCTGCAAATGCTTGCACAATTTTTAATTCCTCTCAATACAAGGAAGTTACCTTGTTTGGTGCTATAACCGCTATCCGTTTCTGTAGCAACTATAACCAAAAAATAATTAGGGGATTCACAAGACATCATAAGCTTCGTAGAGTGTTAAACTCGTAAAAGTTTTCAACTTAAAATAACGACCAAAATCTTTTTAGGACTTTGTAACTAAACGAAATTTTTTTCTAACTGATGGAAAATATATAACTACTTCTTATTACACCCTGCCGGCTTACCTAAAACCCTTTTATCCATTAATTTACATTGGCAAATTTTACGACTTTGAGACTTTACGGCGTCTTTAAATGTCCTAAATATTACTGTTACCAGGTCATGCGGTGAGAGAAACATATTTAGTTGAAGTAACTAAACTATTTTCCCAGTGTATCACCTAAGAAATGTACGAGAAGTTCTGGAACCGACAGCGATGCGTTAACAACCTTAAAAGATATTAGTCACATTTTACCTGACATTTTGTATCGTAATGGGCGAGCTAGTAACGCTGTGTAGTAGCAAAAATCACTTGCCAAATAGTAGGCGTTACACAAGTGCAACATAACGGTTCACTCGTCGGTCGACATGATAACACCACCGTCGAGTGCACATCACATAATAAATGTGGTAGGTGTCGCACATTGGACAATATTGATGTCTTTAGATGCTGCCACAACGTTGATGACAAAGAGGTGGCGCAAGTTGATGATGACAAGGCGATGGTGGTTAAGAAAATGGCTTTCAGTTGGAAGGAAATGATGGAAGGACAATTGATGTTGGCAATATGTGGGTTTGTACTTACATGTATGCCTTATGCTCGTCATCTCGATATTGAATCAGGATTGTACATGCAGTACAAACCAAACAGTTTCCAGTAAATACATAGAACTTCGCTAACCACACAACAAATTATGGAATTGTATTATCTCGGTTGAGGACACATGTTGGCACGACGCGACGCTCCAAGGACGAAAGTATTCAATCAATTTATAGCTCAACACAATGACTAAGTTGTCGCAGAATGAACTGCATTGCGTAACAGCACGAAGTTGGCCTCTATGTTGCTGGATTATTAGATTACGAAAAGGTGTTTGGTGTAGTTTCCTGCAATTTTGAGGGTAAAATGATAAATAAATGTTATACAGTTATGAGCCCTAATAGTTTGCGAAAGAAGAAGCCATAAGACTGTATATGGCAGCTAGATATACAGAAAACTGAAGGTGTACTTATTACAATTAGGAAAAAAAATGTAAGATTTTGAATGTCAATGGTTACGTATTTGAGACCATCCCAGCGGTAAGGTATTTAGGTGTGATGAAAGATGCTGGGCTAGACATTTTAACGGTTAAAGTAGCTCATAGTACTTTAGCCCGCTTAATGGCAAACAGAGGAAGTTCTTATCAGAACCGGAGGAAACATGAGACTACGACCGTACGCGTAAAAAACCTCGCCCAATGGCAACAACAATGCAACGCGTCTTCCTTGGGTTTCTGGAATTACAAACTCATTCCGTGTATTGAAGACTGGCTTAACAGGTCACATGTCGAAGTAGATATTTATATGACTTTAATTCTGGCAAATCGAAGCGCTGAAAATATGATCTCATACATGGTAAGGAAACAACGCCAGCGGATTGAAAGAGGCTATAAGCGGCAAAAATAATAAAGCAATTGCATTCAATTTCGTGTCACTCTTCTTGTCTACTACACAGAAAATCTGCGCGAACCACTGTCGGCAAAAAATTTCTGAACCACTTATCACAAATGTGGATGAGGGAATATGGAAATGACGTTACGGAAAATGTGTAAACGCTATAACAATCAAATACATATTGTATTTTAGAAGCGTGAAGACCTAACTCGATGTAGTTTGTCTTATAAAGTAGAAACTCTTCGAAGGGCATTGCCGAACGTACTCCATATTTTATAACTTTATGAAATCGCGCAACTGTTCAAATGAATCTAGTATTCCCGCGATAAATACGCCACACAGTATTTTGTTATTATACCTTTCATGAGCATGAAATGGTATTATAACTTTGGTCCGATGTTTGTAAGTACCAGAACAAAAAGAGATAGACCCATGAAAATGTATACTTATATGATCAGAACGTCGAGCTGAGTTGATTTAGCCATGTCCGTCTGTCCGTCTGTCCGTCTGTCTGTCTGTCTGTCTGTTTGTATGCAATCTAGTCTCTCAGTTTTCGAGATATCCGGATCAAATTTGGTAGGTGGGTGTATATTTATAATGTATTAATCATTTGTCGGAACCGGAAGAATCGGACCACTATAACATATTGCTCCCATACAACTGATTGTTCAGATATGAGATTTTTCATTATAACTTCTCCATTTATGCAGCTACGAACATGAAATTTTGCAATACTTGCACCC
>NW_023469235.1:0-5499 GCF_013731165.1 Rhagoletis pomonella | reverse complement strand
TGCCTATTTCTCGTTGTTCGCTTTGTGTTGCCGCAGTATTCGCCACACTGCCCTCCACCTAAGTCTGATCGTCCCGATCAGACACACTTGCGGTTCCAAACGCTGCAAGCCTTTCCAAGTGGACCACCTTCATCTTGTTTCTTGGTCTCCCGACGGTCTGGATCCGATACACTACGTCATTTAGCCGTTTTACGACATTATACGGACCTTCCCAGTTGCATTGTAGTTTTGGGGACAAACCTTTCTTTCGTTGTGGATTGTACAGCAACACCAAATCTCCTTCCTGGAAACCCTCGGAATTCATCGCCTTATCATACCTGGCTTTCATCTTGTCACTCATAATTTGTGTGCGCTGTCTCACAAGAGCATGTATCTCTCTCAGCTCCTCTTCCAGGATGTTTGACGTCTCTTTTCCAATCCTTCTAGCATCACCAGTCACCCCAAACTTCAGATCACTAGGCAAACGGAGCTCACTGCCGAATATTACCCTTGCAGGAGTTTTACCCGTTGTTTCATGCACTGCTGACCGGTACCCCATCAGGAACAAGGGTATGCGGACATCCCAATCTTTTTGATTCTTGTCCACGACCTTCCGCAAATGCTCTTCCAGGGTTCGGTTGAACCGTTCCACCATGCAGTCTGATTGGGGATGAAGAGCCGTCGTTCGAGTTTTCCGGATACCCAGTATCTGGCACATCTCTTGGAACACTGCCGACTCAAAATTTCTTCCCTGGTCAGAGTGCAGCTCTATAGGTACACCGTATCTCGCAACCCAATTGTAGGTGAATACCTCCGCTACTGTTTTAGCTTCCTGGTTTGGAATCGGGTATACCTCCGGCCATTTGCTAAATTAGTCCATAACCACAAGGACGTATTTGTTTCCCTGTGCGCTCATAGGAAATGGACCGGCTACATCCATGGCAATCCGCTCGAAAGGTGCACCTGAGTTATATTGCTTCATCTGGCCATGACTTCTGGATTTCGGCCCCTTAGCTGCAATACACTCCGCGCAGTTAGCAATCCACTCTGCGACCGATTGCCGACAACCAACCCAATAGAACCTCTGCTTAACCTTCTCCAGGGTCTTCGTGATTCCCAGGTGCCCTCCACTAGGACCATTGTGGAATTCCTTGAGTACATCCGGAATTCTTACCCTTGGAACTACTATCAGGTTGCGGGAGCACTGACCATCTTCGCTTTCCCATACCCTATGCAAACAGCCAGATATTAATTTTAAGCTGTTCCATTGTGCCCAGTACGCCTTTGCGATGGGGCTTTCCGCTGCCATTTGCTCCTTAGTTGGCCTCCTGTCCACCTCCAGTCCATGCATCAAAAGCTCTAGATCTGGATCTTCCTGCTGACACTTTCGTAGCTGTTCTTCCTTCCATTCTTCCGCTGGTGTTATTGTCGTTAGACGGACGTCTATAATGTCCTCTTTTCCCTCGGCTTTTGAGCAGTGTTTACATTCCAGGCTACATGGGCGGCGGGACATGGCATCAGCATTACCGTGGACACTTCCTTTGCGGTGCTCAATGGCGAAGTCATAACTTTGCAGTCTCTCAATCCACCGAGCTAGCTGTCCTTCTGGATTCTTAAACTGTAGTAGCCACTTCAGCGCTGCATGGTCCGTTCGAACTCGGAAACGTTGCCCATAGAGGTACTTGTGGAAATGTTTGACGCAGTCCACCAACGCTAGTAGTTCTCTCCGAGTTACGCAGTAGTTCCTCTCTGGTTTTCCAATCGACCGGCTATAGTAGGCAACTACCTTCTCCTGCCCATCAATTACCTGCGACAGTACGCCTCCTATGGCATAACCACTAGCATCCGTATCCAAAACAAACGTTGCACCTGGAACGGGATATGCTAGCATAGGGGCAGTACATAGTCGTTCCTTCAGAGTCTGGAAAGCCTCCTCCTGCTCCTTGTTCCACTCGAAGGCTCTATTTTTCCTAGTGAGCTCGTGGAGGCTATTAGCAACGCTGGCGAAATTCGGAACAAATCGGCGGTAGTAGGTGCATAGCCCAAGAAAACTTCGTAGTTCGTGCAGGTTCCTAGGTCTTGGCCAATCCTTTACTGCTTCTATCTTTTCCTTCGCAGTACAGATGCCCTCCGTTGTCACCTTGTGCCCTAAGTAGTTCACCTCCTTCCTGAACGGTGAGCACTTTTTAGGACTTAGCTTCAGACCAGCGCCAGCTATCCTCTGGAAAACTTCTTCCAAATTGTTCAGGTGTTCCTCAAAGCTTTTACCCAATACGATAATGTCGTCTAGATACACCAAACATGTTTTCCAATGCAGTCCTTTGAGCACATGGTCCATAAGTCGTTCAAAAGTGGCAGGAGCGTTGCATAATCCAAAGGGCATCACCGTGAATTGCCACAGACCGTCTCCAACGCTGAAAGCTGTCTTCTCCTTATCCTCGTTACTTACCTCCACTTGCCAGTAACCGCTCTTAAGGTCGAGTGTTGAGAACCACTTTGTTCCAGTCAACGAGTCCAGAGTGTCATCGATCCTGGGAAGAGGATAGCTGTCCTTTTTCGTCACATCGTTTAGTTTCCGGTAGTCTACGCAGAACCGCATTTGACCATCGTTCTTCTTCACAAGTACTACCGGCGAACTCCATGGACTCGCTGATGGTTCAATCACACCACTCTCGCTCATTTCGTTTATTATTTGGCTAACAGTTTCACGTTTGGCAAGTGGAACACTCCGAGGAGCTTGACGGATTGGCCTTGCATCGCCAGTATCAATGCGATGTTTCACAACGTTAGTCCTGCCTGGTTTGTCGCCATCCTTGTCGAATATGTTGCAGTATCTTCGGAGAAGTTCCTTAGCCTTGTGCTGGTATTTTTCTTCCAACCCTTCCGTCCATGCATTAATGTCTTCCGCAATGTCATTCTCGCCAATGGAATCGCTTTCAGGTAACTTTTCGCAGTTGAAGATTGCCTCTACCTCTCGACATTGCCCCAGTACAGTTCCTCTTCGGAGTTTGAGTGGTGATTTGAACTCATTGAGCACTCGAACTGGGATGCGTCCATCCTTTTGCGTCTTAGCCAGGGTTTTACCAATAAGTACGTCCGGTGTAGAATTTCGTGTTGCTTCAACAACCCACAATTTGTTTGTCCCACAATCTCCATCAATCTTTGCCCACACAACTGCTTCTGACTTCGGTGGAATCTGCTCGCTTTCCTCTAGGATCACTCGCTTGCTGCTGTACGGACCATCATACCCAAAACTAAGGGGCACTTCCATGTTGTCGTACGTCATGATCCTGTTCTTCATGTCGATCTTCATACCTTGACCAAATAAAAAGTCTAATCCAATGATGACTTCATCCATAATCGCCGCGACTATGAACTTGTGTAACACCGTCACATTCCCTATTGCGACTTTGCATGTTACCTCTCCTACAACTTGGGTGTCCTCACCAGTTGCTGTCCTCAACCTTGCTCCAGGTAATGGCCTTACATCTTTAGTGACCAAATCAGATCGAATGATGGAATGTGATGCGCCTGTATCCACAGTTAGTACTCGTTCATGTCCGTCCACATATCCACCAACAGTAACGTTGCTCGCTTTTCTGCCAATTCGCGAGACGGAGATTATGGGGCATTCAATTGCGGGAGCCAGCGCGCGCCCCTTGCTGCTGGCTCGTTTTAGTTTAACGACTGATTGGAGTTGGATTCGTCTCCTTCAGCCCTGCGTTTGCGTCCTGCTAAATTGTTGAGCGCACTGGAACTTGCGCTGCAATCGCGGGCGAAGTGGCCTGGCTTTCCACATTTAAAACATTTGCCAGAGCCATGCTTTTTCTCGCCCAGCAGTTGGATAATCTTCTTCAGCATTTCATTTGTCTCGTCCGGTGTTTCCACTTCCACGCGATGTGCTCTGTAGGCTGGTCTACTTAGGAGCGCCGCCGTTTCACGCGTCTGAGCATACGAGACAGTTTCAGCAAATGTTGGCTTTGGATTCGCGTACGTCTCTCGCTTGGTATACACGTCCCGCATTCCGTTGATGAACCTCTGGATTTTTACTCTTTCGAGGTGCTCGCCAGATGCATCTCCAATTGCCAAATGAGCCAACCTTTCAACCTCGGAGGCGGATTCCTGTAGAGTTTCGTTGGATTTCTGGCAGCGATTCTCCAGCTCCATCTGGTAAATCTGCCTCCTGTGCTCGCTACCATAACGTCTTTCCACTGCACCCATTAACGCTACGTAACTGTTCCTTTCACAATCAGGAATAGTCTGCAAGATTTCCGCTGCAGGTCCTTTTAATGCAACGAACAGTGCAGCGGATTTATCCTCCATGCTCCAGTGATTTGCTGTAGCTGTCTTCTCAAACTGGAGCTTAAAGACTTGGAAAGGAATCGTGCCGTCAAAGGATGGAGTCTTTACCTTGGGCGCGCTGGTCGAAGAAGGTGGGCGATTCAACTGCATATCTCGGAGGCGACCTTCCAACTCTTCTACCTTAGCCTCGACTTTATCCTGTCTATCCTTGATTTGTTCGTTATCTCTAGCCAAATTCTCCTGCAGTTGTGTAATCTTTGCATCCTGGACTTCCAGCAACTGTGATACGTGTGTCTTCTGTGCCTGTAGCTGCGACGAAATATCTGACAACTGTGTTTGCATCTGAGATGACATCTGTGACATGGCAGCCAATAACGTGTTCATGTCCATAGCTGTTGATGAACTTGGAGACTTTTGCTGTTCTTCAACCTTCCCGGATGTCTGCTGCACATCCTTCGACGAACAGGCAGCCTCATCCTTCTGTTCGTTCTTTGCGGATGCATCGTCGGATTTACCCTGGAAGTCGTATTTGTCCACGTCGATGCCTTCAGCTTCCATAGCCTCTCGCAACCGGGATAACAATTCCACTTTTCTTCCGGAGGTGGCCAAATTACGCTTTTCCAACTCCTGTTTCAGCTCCTCAATCTTTAAGTCCTGAATTTTCGCCATTTTCAGTAGTTTATCCTTCGGGATTTATTTAACAATCCCACTTCTGACACCAATTGTTACGATTATCCTCGAAACCTTGAGGGATTACCCAAATATACTCGGGCTCGTATCGCTGGATTGTTAAATAAATGCTAACGATGACCGAATTGTAGTACAATTAACTTTATTGTACAACAAACAATTTACAATACTTGCTAATACAGTAAAAACACTTTACAATACTTGTTAAAGCAATAACAACGCTTTACTACTTGTTAACACAATTAAACTTATAGCTTGCTTATTCGCAACTCGATTCTCCACTCACTTTACTTGTAGCTTGCTGACTTGTAACTGTCCCAACTCCGCTGTGTCGTGGCTCTTATATACCTGCGCTCACACTTATGGCAACTCTAGAACGTTCTGAAGTTTATCGCTCATTCTCTTTCTCTCGCTGTTCGCAGTGTTCATCCAACTTGACGTTTCTCTTTGTGGAACATTCTACGTCATTCCTCGAACATTCTGCCTATTTCTCGTTGTTCGCTTTGTGTTGCCGCAGTATTCGCCACA
>NW_023469234.1:0-5499 GCF_013731165.1 Rhagoletis pomonella | reverse complement strand
GTTTCGGAAGGGTGAAAAAACATATATTTAATACTTGCGCCGGGTATTTAATGTTCGGCTCCGCCCGAACTTAGACTTTCTTACTTGTTTTATATTTGTTTTTTGTTTCCTTTTATTTTTTTTGTTGGCTTACCATATAAGATAGTCACACATTTTAGTATTTAAATATTTAATTATTTAGTTAAGTTTTTATATATGCTGGAATGAAAATGTCATTACAGTTTTCTTCAGGCGACTCACAAAAGTTGGTTTATCAATCATATTTATTTTGAATCTATCCCAGAATTTAATGAATTCCCTATGAACTGACTTCCCGGCCTGCTCGGACCATAATCCTAAACCATCGTTATTCAAGAATGAAATAGATTCCTTTAAATGTTTAAGGATAAAATGGATTTTGACAGTTTGAGAAATTCCAGTACTTTTCAAAGCTGTGCGGAGTTCGTTAAGATTTTTATCAAAATTACTAAGATCCGCTTGTTTTGCGGAAAACCATGTATTCACGATTTTGCTCATGGCTTTGAACGAGGCAATATATTTGGTATTGTTTTTACTGAGAGTTTCTTCCATACAAACTATGTTCGACATTTTTTTGTATGTGGAAGACACTGTCAGCAAAAAATAAATAATTGCAAAAAATCAACGAAATTTTCTGGTAACTTCAGACTTGCACTTTACTAATTGGCTCAAAAGCTACATTTTAAACATTTTTCTAAAAGATCTGATTAGAAATTGTGATCAGATGAAAGTGTCTCCGAGCCAATAATTTTGTACGGCACGGTACTTATAAGTAATCTAGGTTTCACGAAAAAAAAATAAATAAATACAAGGTAACATTAAAATATGAGTCATTTGTTTCGTTGCTGTGAGCTTGTTTCAAAACTTCCGGCTTTTGCTATATTTGTAAAACTCTGTGCATGTCATTTTAACGTATTTAGGTACATACTTATATTAATCATCAACTATTGCTTATGCAAAACGTGCTACATTTAAAAAAAAATTCGCATATGAAAGAGCACCAACCCAACTCATAATAATTTAAGTATACAAATTTTAGTATTTAGTATAGAAATATTCAATTGAAATACGCCAATATTAAAATGAAGCGCTTTGCACTTAACGGATGCTTTTTCATAATTAAGTTGAAAAAAATTTTATTTAAATTCCATGCTGTCTGTAATGGGATTTGAACCCTGACGCTCTGGAAATTAGCAAATTGTGGCAAGCATCTTCGTGCACTCAGCTACAGCCAGACATGTAAATGTGCATTCAAATGTTCAGTTTGATTCAACACCACGTGTGCGTGGTATGAAAGTATTGTTTTTAAGTACGAACATTTCAAAACGATAATCAAAAAAAAAATATTCATGTTTACTATGCGTTATTACCCCCAGTAAATTCATAAAATTTTTCTTAATATTACAACGCGTTTTTTCTCTCAGCGTAGTCATTTCTAAGCAAAATTTGTGCAATCAAATCGAAAACCGGGACACTTAAATTAAACCCGGGACATTTTAAGGTTGGACCGGGACACCGGGACAAATAGTCTAAAACCGGGACATGTCCGGGAAAACCGTGACGTCTGGCAGCCCTACACACAAAGCGCATACTTTCATGCGATTTTCTTTATGATCGCATTTGTGTTCTGGATGTACAATAGTCATTATTTCCTGACAGAAGAGTACATAAATACAAAAATAAATCTCATACAAGCTTTGAATTTATTTACTTATTATGAGGAGTACCGTTGGCCTAAGTTAGAGCATTTTTATTTCTTGCACAAGCGCAGTGCGACTTGCCTGCGCTACTTGCTTATAGCAACAAACCTTTAATAAAAAATTACTACCGTATTATATAGCATACAATAATGTATGCATACATACATATATTGCGATATTGAAAGTGTTTGTAATGAGAAAGTTCCCGCTACAGAAAAAGGTAATTGTGGTGTTTTATCTAAGTTGTATACCGGTAGCGCCCAATAAATTTCGATCAATTATTCTTTCGGTAGGAAAAAATGAAAATGTTTCACATTGATTTGATCCGTTTTAGTGAGTTAAAAAAGGGGAACAGATTTGTATGAGATTTCTTTTCGTATAAATATGCTCTAATTATCGAGAAGTACGCCTTCCTCTTTTGCAAATATATCCAATCAGAAGTATATAAAATGTGGATATCTTTAAAACAGGAGCAGCTAGGATTTCAATTTAAGCGGATTCTTAACCTTAAGATATCAACAAATACAACCCTGCTTTCAGATTTTGTCGACATTTTTATGCAACCTATCTTCGCTTCCTGCCCACCGTGTATACATATTAAGGAAAAGGCAGAAGTTTTGAAATAAGTTCACAGCCAAGGCGAATTCATATAAGGTGGTATCGATTCAACAAATACAACATTTACCTGTATTTTGCTTTTGCTTTTAGCTGGTGATTGTCAAATTTCAGCTATTCTTCTCCGAATGAAAAAGGGCGACAGAAAATGCAAACACTCTCACGTTTTCACTCACTCACTAGCAAAATATAAAATTTTGACAATAAATTTTTTGATTAAACAACACCACCTTATATAAATTCGCCTTGTTCACAGCAACGAAAAATATGACTGATATTTTAATATTATCTTGTACTAAAATTTTTTTCATGAAACCTAGAGTACTTATAAGTACAGTGCCGTACAAAATTATTGGCTCGGAAGCTCTTTCATCAGATTACAATTTCTAATCAGACCTTTTAGAAAAATTTTGAAAATGTAGCTTTTGAGCCAATAAGTAAAGTGCATGTCTGAAGTTGCCGGCAAATTTCGTTGATTTTTAGCATTTATTTTATTTTTGCTGACAGTGTCTTCCATATAAAAAGAATTACCGAACATAGTTTGTATGGAAGAAACTCTCAGTAAAAACAATACCAAAAATCAACTAAAATATAATGGGCTGCAAAACTTCACTGTAAAAATTTTTATAAAAAGTCTGTTGCAAATTTGTATGCAGATTTATTGAATTTTCCCGAGTATCGCACAAAGTTTAACAATTTTATTTTTATGTTTTTCATATATTTATTATAAACTGTATTTTTATAAAGAATAAAAAAAGGTTCATGCATTGTGAAAAATTCTCTGTGCTTCAGTTGTGATAAGTAGTTTTGTTTTGTTGGCGTACGTTGGAATGATCTCATGATCTCATGTTTTTATGTTTTTGTTGTCGAAATGAAAGAGAAGGGGGCGAGAGGCCCTCCCTATAGTGTCCCGGTTTGGCAACAGATATATCTGGCAGCCCTACGTATGTAGTTGAAACATAGTAAATCATAGATTTCCAACAAATTCACCCTGAACTGGCGCTGAAGTCAAAATATAAAGTTTGTCCTACATAAAATACATGGTTATTTGCTTTTAAAAATTTATCTAAAAGCAATATTAACAAACATATAACGATGGAAATTTATGTCACGTGACGCTACGTCACGTTGGCCATTTGGTATGATGTAAAAAGACTAAGAACTTTGCCAAGTTTGGAAGAAATTGGTGCAGCGGTTACCAAGATATACACATGTAACCATAAGTGGGCGTGGCTACGCCCATTTTCCAAAAATTTATAATATTCATGTTTTCCGTCTGAAACTCATTGTAAGTATCAATTTTGAGTGAATTATCTTCAGTAGTTACTAAAAATCGCAGTTTTCGTATTTCTGAAAACTACCGTTATATGGGAGGCAGGCGTGGTTATTGTCCGATTTTGCCCATTTTCGAAACCATCCGTCCTATGCCAGAAAGAAGTGCACGTACCAAGTTTCGTTAAGATATCTCAATTTTCACTCGAGTTATCGTGTGCACAGACGGACGGATGGACGGACTGACGGACAGACAGTCACCGCTTAATCGATTTCTCTTTTCATTCTGATCATTTATGTTTACATTTGTCTATATATATCTCGACTCGTTTTGCCTGTTACAAACAACCGTTATGTGAATAAAGTTATAATACCCTTGTGCACAAGTGCGCTCGGGTATAAAAAAAAAGGTTTTTGGAAAAATTAAAACGCAGGGTTATTCCCCATTCAATTCTACAGAAATAGTAATCTTTACCGTTAGTTCAACTTTTTGAATCAGCACACAGGTTGAATAAAAATTAGAAAAAATCTGTAAAAACATCGATGTTTTTATTCGATACATCGAACTGCCCTCGATGTAATTTTTCGAAACATCGATTCTTCAAACATCGATGTTTTCACCGTTATTTACAGCCCTATCTTATTGTTAACATATTGGCTGCATTTCTTTATTCATTCTTAACGTTTGGAATAAACTTTTTTGTTTATTTATTCTTTAGAAAGTTCCTGATGATATGTTGACGTATATTTCAAACGCATTCTGTTTATTCCGGCTGTGAAATTGGATTATCCGGAATGTATAAAGAAACTCAGCCATTGACTCGAAATAAAATAACTGACACAAAGTTCAAAATTCAGTTTTTGGTTGATATGATGGATTTCATCGAATTACAACTCCCACATCTTTTAATGAAAAAAATAAAAAAAATTTAGTCACGACTTTTTCCATTTTAGTTACGATGTTGTTAAGTCTTTTCGCATTTCAGGTGACGATATATTTAAATTTTTCTTTTCACAAATATTGCAAGGAAAGTTAAATAAAATTTCACTGAGCCCGCTACCAATTTATCAAAATACCCAGCACAAGCTTCGTTCGTTTATCACTCTAAAATATTAACATGAATTAGAATCTCTGGCGTGATACATGTAGCTTAACACATAACACTACATACTTATAAACCAATTAAAATATTTCTTACTTATATACGTATATATATATGAACATTTATTAAATGTAATATGGGAATTTATTAAAGAAACATGGGCATGATTCAACGAAAGTTCTTATTAATGGCTATTAAACGTTGGCACAAAATTTTAAAGCGTTTATAAAATGAAATGGTGAAAAATTAGCCAGAAACATCTTTGATGTTTTTCAAAACATCGATGTTTTGATCTAACATGGGATTCGTAAAAACATCGACGAACATCGATGTTTGAAGCCACGACCATCGATGTTGCTCGATACATCGATGTTTTTTTATATCCCTACTGCGTGTCTGGTGAAGACTGAGAGTAAAGAAAAGCAGAAAATACAATTGAGGGATTCACGATGGTGTCGTAAGTGTCGTATTGTTGTATGTCGTAAACTTTAAAAGCTTAATTAGATGTTTAGAGAACTTGAAACCACAACCAACTATTTTTTAACACTGCGAAAATTCATAATATGACTTTGATGGTACTTTGCGAGCCCCCTTAATATACTTTTTAGGCGTTTAAAGTTAACGACGTACAACAATATGACACTTACGACACCGTGGTGAATACCCGAAACATATATTTATACCCGAGCGCACTTGTGCACAAGGGTATATTAATTTTGTTCATATAACGGTTGTTTGTAACAACCAAAACGAATCGAGATAGATATAGACAAATGTATACATAAATGATC
>NW_023469233.1:0-5499 GCF_013731165.1 Rhagoletis pomonella | reverse complement strand
TACATAATTATGCATGTGATCTTTATGTACATATAGAAGTGGATATACAATATATGTACTTAACAAAACAATAGGCTAGCTGGAGTTGACTGCGGCGAATGAGGTGCGAAGATAAATGAGGAAAGAGTCGATCGCGCAGACACCATTAACCTTTGAATGGTCAGCAATGCTTAACCCTTAACATCCTCCCCCGTTGAAGGACTCTGGCCTTCAACATTTTCCATAGGCAGAAGTGCAATTTTATTAACGGCTCGTTGTATTACGCCATTTTCTGTCCGGATAAGCGCCACTCTGGCCACCTTGTCTCTGCCAAGAATAACCTCTTCTATACGACCAAGTTGCCATTTTAATGGTGGAAGGTTCTCGTCCTTTAACAAAACCATTGCTCCTTCTCGAATGTTCGGGACCTTTGCTTTCCACTTGTTTCTTTCTTGTAGTATAGTTAGGTAATTCGTGCTCCATTTCTTCCAAAACATCTGCTGCATGAAAGACAAACGCTGGCAACGATCTAATCGACTGGTCTCAATATCTGTAACGTTTGGCTCTGGAAGGCTGCTAAATGGCGCTCCGATCAAGAAGTGAGCCGGCGTTAAAACCTCCAAGTCATCAGGATTCTCTGAAATTGCATAAAGGGGTCGAGAGTTGATTATAGCACATACCTGGCATACAAGAGTACGCAGCTCTTCGATTGTAAGTACAGAGAGACCAACAACGCGATAGAAGTGAAATTTAGCCGCCTTTACCGCTGCTTCCCACAGACCGCCAAAGTGGGGAGATCGTGGTGGGATAAAGCGCCATTCGATGCCATCGTCCAGACAGTGCCCCTGAACAGCTTGGAGATGGGACGTGGACAAGAAAAGATTTTTAACTCTGTCAATTCATTCCGCGCTCCAACAAAATTTGTAGCATTATCTGACCAGATTGTTTTTGGTCTCCCACGCGTTGAAATAAATCGCTTGAGAGCCGCCAAAAACGAAGCGGTAGATAAATCACACACCAACTCCAAATGTGTTGCCTTTGTAGCAAAACAAATAAAGATGCAAATATAGCACTTGACTGGACCCTTGTTGCGTACCTCGGACTTATAGTAAAAAGGGCCACAAAAATCAACGCCGGTTATAAAGAATGGCCTGCATGGCTGCACTCTGTGTTGTGGCAAATCACCCATAATGTGTTCCATAACTTTTGGCTTCAGGCGAAAGCACCTTAAGCATTTGTTGATTACACCGGCTACGGTCTTTCGCCCACCAATCGGCCAAAATTGTAATCGAATTGAGGCTGTTAAGCTTTGCGGTCCAGCATGCATAAATTTTTGATGAATATGTTGAATGATTGCGATGGTAATAGGGTGTCGTTTTGCAAAAATTATTGGGTGGCGTGCTTCATAATCCAGCATTGAGTTTTCGAGGCGACCACCAACCCTTATAAGCCCGAAATCATCAAGAAACGGATTGAGTGAGTATACTGCGCTGGATGATTCAATTCTTCTTTTGGCCCTTAAAGTTTTGTACTCGGGAGCGAAGTCAATCTTCTGGATCAGGCGTAATAAAAGCTGTGTTCCAAGTTTGATGTCTTCAGGTGTAAGCGCGCCATACGTCTTCGGTGTTGTGGGATCTTTTCTTACCATGAACCTGGAAACGTATGCAAAAACTCGTTGCATGGTACTGAATGAGTTTAGATACTTGCAGCGAAGTGAAATATCTTCAAGGTGGATTGTTGCGGCTAGAGTAGTGCGCCGCCGTTCTGGCATGTCGATGAGAAAATCAGGTGCTGGTGGCCAATCATTCTGATCTCCAAGTAAGAAGGATGGACCGTGCATCCAAAGCTGGGAATTGAGAAGCTCACTTGGGGATGCTCCCCGTGACAAGATGTCAGCTGGGTTGAGCGCAGTTGGAATGTGGTGCCATAGCATTCCCTTAGTTAGCGTCTGTATATGGCTGACCCTGTTTGAAACGAAGATATTTAAGTTTGAAGACTCCTCGCGTAGCCACGATAACACGACGGTTGAGTCCGACCAACAGTGTATGCTGCAATCAAATATTTGTGTCTGCCTGACCGAGTCCAATAACTCAGCGAGTAGCAAGGCTGCGCATAACTCGAGCTTTGGTATGGTGAGAGTCTTTAATGGCGCTACTCTTGATTTCGAACATAATGGGCTGGTTCTGACTTCATCGATGTATTGCGCTCGAACATATACACATGCACCGTACGCAGCTAGGCTAGCATCACAGAATGCGTGAAGTTCTAAGCGAGAGTTTGGCATTAGTACATATCGAGGGAAATGAAAATTGGATACTAATTCAAGTTCACCGCAAAAATCGGTCCAACTCTTGTGCAAATGCTGTGGCAAACTTTCGTCCCAGTGAACTCGTTTTTTCCACATGCTTTGTATGAATATTTTTGCTTGAGTTAGAACTGGAGCTATGAGTCCTAGTGGGTCGTAAAACCGGGCTATTGTTGATAATGCGACGCGTTTACTTACCTGTCTGTGATTTCTTTTAGGTGCAAGTGAAAAAATGAAGTCATCTGATTTTGGGTCCCATACTAGTCCAAGCGCCTTTGTAATGTGCGTGCCATCGCGGAACTGCAGCAGCGGCTCACGGTCAAATTCAGCAACTCCATTGAGAGATGCAGAGACGTTTGAGCACCACTTTCGAAGAACGAAATTTCCCCTGCGAAGTAGCTGTGTTGTTTGGAGACGAATTTCAATCACTTGTTCCAGGGTGTCTGCACCAGTGATGAGGTCGTCGACGTAAAAATCTCGGCGGACGATCTTCGCTCCAAGCGGGAAGTTTGCTTCTTCGTCTGTTGCCAGCTGATGCATAGCACGAATTGCCAAAAACGCGGCGGGCCTGGTACCATACGTAACAGTGTCAAGTGTGTATGCCTTTAATTCAGCTTTGGGGTCGCCTCGCCATAGGATGCATTGCAAGTAATTATCCGGATGCAAAATGCGTACGCAGCGGTACATATTGCAGACATCTCCCGTTAAGGCTACCTTGAACATACGAAAACGCAAAAGTGTATTGAAGAGTTTAGGCTGAATGGTTGGACCAACCATGAGGATATCATTTAACGAATATCCACTGGCTGATTTTGCGGAGCCATCAAACACGACTCGCAATTTCGTGGTTGTGCTGTCAGCCTTATGAACGCAATGATGCGGCAAAAAGAAATTTTTAATTTGTGGTTCCAACCTTGCAGGTGACATGTGTTTCAGCTCGGCATATTCATCCATCTAGCTAGAGAGAGCTTCCTTTTCTTCTGACTGAAAACGAACTGCAACTAAAGCCGATGATTTGTGGAAATGTAGTCCTCCACCAGAAGCGACCCATCCTAATCTGGTCTTCTGTAAGATTGGAAGGTTCTTGGCTAACTTAATTTGGCCAACGCACATTAACTCGAAGAATATTGATGCTCCCAGCAAGACATCAATTCGTTGCGATTTATAGAAAAGCGGATCTGCGAGTTTGGCATTCGGCGGAATGTTCCACGAATCGATGTTTAGGTCGAAGTTCGGTTGGTGATCGGTGATGGTGTTGGCGACGATAGCTTCAAAGGGGAAAGTGTAGTCATCACTACGTGCCCTTGCGAAAATGTCAACTGCCCTGTCAGCGACGAAATTGGATGCACCAATACCAGATATGGAAGTGCTTATCTTTTTCGTTTCTAATTTTAATTGATTTACCAGGCGCCATGTAACAAAGTTTACCTGAGAGGCGGAGTCGAGCAGTGCGCGACAGGGAACGTAACACCCTGTACGATTTTTGATATGTATAATTGCTGTTGCCAGCAAGACGAAGTTTTCTGAGGATGCAGCTGTGGCTACTTGCTGCACTCTCATCGAAGACGTTGGTGCCGTTTCAGCGCCTGTGTTGTCGGCCGAACGAAGTGATGTAGGTTGCTCACCTTTATGCATGTGTAGCAATGAATGATGTTTTGATGTACATTGCCGACAATGTCCCGATTTGCATTTGTTTAATGTGTGGCCCTGGCGAAGACAGTTGAGACACAACTGTAGGCGCTTGGCTTCCTTATAACGCGAAGCAGGTGATAAGTCTCCAAATTGAGAACAACCATAAATCCAGTGACTAGTGGAACCACAAAACGAACATAAGCTTGAAGATGTTACAAGTGCCTTTCGAGAACTGCTGTTACCGTGAGGTGAACGTTTGCCTGCCACGGAAGTGCTGCTTGCTGCTGGTACTGTGGCCTCCACGTTTTCTAGCATGCGACACCTCTTCTCCAGGAACGTTGCCATAGATGTCCAAGTTGGAAGTGAATTTATTGGCAGATCTTCTTCCCATTTGATTTGCGATTTTGTATCGAGCTTTTGAGAGATCAGGTATATGAGAAATCCATCAGCAATCTGCTCCCCCGTTGCCATCGTTTGTAAAGAGCGCAGATGTGCGTTTAGCTTGTCGCTGAACGAGCGCAGACCAGAAGCGCAGCCGCTCTCCACCTTTTTGAGCGCGAAAATTTCTTTTATATGCGCTTGAAAGTTGAGTAGCCGGTTGCCAAACCGTTTCTTCAAGAGGTCCAATGCCTTGTCGTAGTTGGTATTACTTGGCTCCAAGGAACGAACTGTATCCAAGGCAGCGCCTCTCAAATTTGCCCGCAAATGTTGAAACTTTTCAATTTTGCTTAACTCAGCGCAATTGTTAATAACCGAGTTAAACATTGCGATGAAGTCTGGCCACTCTGTATATTCACCGCTGAAGTGTGGAATTTGCAATTCAGGAAGCCGGTTGCGTTGAGAAATAATAAACGATGGAGATGCATCATCGATTACGAATGGACGAGCTGGTGATGAGTGCGCAACGTCGGCCCTGCGATGATTAAGTTCACGTGTGAGCTTGCCTTTAACCTCCATGTGTAACCTAGCGAACGACCAACTGACTTCACTGGCCAATTCGCTATGATCCTCAGCTTCAAGGCAGGATTGAGCTTCGTCAAAACTCGTGCGAAGGCGCTCAACCAATTCCAAATACATAGCAATGTCCACCTCATCCAAGCTTCTTAGAGAGTCCGGAGACAACTGCTGGTTAATGTCATCTAGTTGCTTCTTTAATGATAGAGTCCTCTTTTTATAAAGAGATATCACCTTAACTGCGTCATCACCAGTAGCACCTTCAGCTCCGGGAAGCATTTTGATTTGCCGTTGATTTGGTGTGCCGATAACCGAGAACTTATAAAGTTTTATTTGCGAAATGGAAGAAATATTCCAATTAGTGCATACGCGACGATTTGATACGTGACGATATCACGTCGGGGTCACCAAAATACTTTGAGCTGGCAAGCGTTTTTGCCAACTAATGCAAAAATAAAACGATGCGACTACGCGCTATGACTTTAGGTTTCGAGCAAAGGTTTCAAAGTAAAACAGTTTATTTTCTTGCGGAATTTATATTCATACTCCTGTACATATGTATAAGAAGAAATGTTAGGCACACAAATACTTAAGTGCTTTGTACGTACATAATTGGTACTTCTATTAAT
>NW_023469232.1:0-5500 GCF_013731165.1 Rhagoletis pomonella | reverse complement strand
TTTTTCGTTTGCGTTATCACCAATTTTAAATGTTAAGATTAAATCTTAAAATTAAATATTACGAGATGAGTATCATACGAAAGGTGTTTGAAAAATATTTAGCGGAATGAAAATAAAATTTACAAGCTTTTTGATTCAGATATTTTTCAAAACGGTTGACACTGGTATTAATTTTTATACTTAGTGTTTGAGTAAATAGAGTTGAAATACACATTTTAAAATGTTTATGATGGTTGGTAATTGTTGTCAACAAATTTTTTCAATAAGGTTGAATCAATTAACTTTTTAACATAAACTTGGCACAGTATGCCACGCTAGTTACAAATGCTGAAAATTTTCGGGATTTGCGGTGGGTTTTCTGTTTATAAAATATCTAATATTATACCTGCATTAAAAATACAAGCGTCATGTACGAATTTAACTATTTCATACTTAATCAACATTTTACTGTTGCATTTAATTGGAGGTAACAAAATCAATAAGAAAAATATCGACAACAAAACCGATAAAAATATCGATAACAAAATTGATTATTATATCGATAAGTTCCGAATATATCGATAGCAATATCGACAACATCAATAAAAATATCAATAACAAGATCGATAAAAAATATCGATAAACAAATCGATAAAGATATCGATTATTATATTGATAAGTTCCTAGAATCCCGAAAATCTCTAAAATCCCGAAAAAGTTCCCAGATTGAGTCTCTGTGTCTGTATCTATATTCTTTTCTTTATAATCTTTCTTCCTCTTTCAAGCTGTGACAGACGGCATATATTCTGGCACACATATGCGCATAATAATGTTACCCTTACAGACGGCAGTAATGCGAATAAACGAGCTGCAAAGACGTGGGTTCGAGTCCCACGGCCAGTAGAATTTTCATTCATTTCGTTTTCATTCTTGTTTTCATAAGTTCTATATTTTTTCAAGGTTGCTTTCAGTTTTTAATAAATTAAAATTAAATTAAATTAAATAATAAAAATTAAATTAGCTAATAGTAAAATAAAAAATGTGATATAAAATAAAGCAGATGAAAATAAAAAAAAGTAAAATTAAATATATAAATAAAATAAAAAAATATAAAATAAATAATAAAAACAAAAAATTGTGTCCCATCGCTCCAACCGAGGATCGAACCTGGCAGCTACAGGCTTGTAGCACCCGAGTCTCACCACTCGGCTACCGCGGACGCCAAACTCACATGCTTTGTTTGCTTACTTGTACAAAAGACAACAGCTGGCCGTTTTTACCAGTGTTGTCATCGAAAACTCCCCGGATCCGAGTTAATTTCCAAAAATTTGGTGCATTTGTTCGGCTGCTGATACGCATTTTAAAGAGGAAAATGCATGAGCTAAAGCAAATAAGCGAGCCAGTTTGTCAACCGTATAAAGTGTTTAAATTTACCTTGATCTTCATTTTTGCCTTTAACTTTACGCATCATTGTTTTTGTTTTTATTTTTACATTAGCCTTTATCCTTTTCTCATCTATGTACGTACTCACCTTTACTTTCATTCTTGTATTGGTCTTTATCCAAGTCTTATTTTTGAACCTTTTATTAGCAGGTTTTTATTAAATTAATACCATGTGCATACATTTAAGAAGCACTTGTTTCCGTCCCAAAAATTTCCGTTTGCGATTTCCTTTGAATTTGCCAATTTACTCCCAACCACCCAACCGCCACTAAAGAAGTTTCACTTCAAAAAGGTGGCAACTCTCTTCAAACGCCTCAAAAATAGTGTTTCTTAAAACTCTTCACATTTTAAAATACCCTTTAACTAGTCTAGGTATATATATTTTGATTAAATTCGAGTTTTCAAACAGGTGGCAACCCTCTTTGTAAACCTACAAGCTTCTTATACATCTTTCTTTTGACACTCATTGTGAGACATGTTTCCGTTTCCTAATTCCCCAAATTAAATTTCAATGGAACTAGGCAACCCTCCTTCAAGCAGTTTCGAAAACCGCTGTCAAAACAATTTCGGTTTATACCCATGATGAAATAATTCATTTAACTTATAAAATAACCTCTTTAATTCCACACCTCAATTTTGAAAATCAAACAAACGATGCAGATCTGATGGAATTCAAATTATATATTTATACTAGCTGTACCCTGCCACGCTTTGCTGTGGCATATTCTTGTTACATAGATGATAAATTATTAACGAAACAAAGCATATATACGTTTCATATGAGTTTGATTTCGTAATAAGTACTTGTGTGCGTACAATATTTGTCGTTTTTCCATTCTCTGGATTGATATCAAGGATATCTGATTTGCTGACACGGGAACACGCAACATTTGCGAACCAATCCGCATCTCAATCTAAACCACACTTTTCCAAAGGTTGAACTTGAGCATTATTGATTGTGATTCCGAATGCCAATCGAATTAGAAATTGCAATCTTTTATATCGAAATGGTGTATCGGTCGGAATCATGGGAATTCTTCACCTTTGAAAGGCCACGTAAAAATCTTTACTTACACCACGTTCTTCATCAATTTATTAACTGCGAGTCGCGTACCGTTGTAGAGTTTTGGCTGATTAATATTCCGCTACTTGATAATTGGCACACCTATTTTCAATTCAGTATGTGGGGTCATCCCTGGAAGATCAATCGAGTTCAAAAATTCCGTTGGATAATTAACTGCTTAATTTTTTTCCACAACGGTGTTTATCGACGTATATGTTATTGTTCAAGCGACTTATGCATTTCCCGCATAAAGGCCTGTATGCAGCTCTCAAGAAAACGGTCAAGAAAAATTTGCCATTATTTCATGTGTGTGTCCAAGGAATTTTGACATTTTTGATACTTCACAGCCTGTTGCCTCACTCTTTCCTCAAGAAATAATGCAACGGGCATATATTTCTGTTGTAAACCTGGGTTGCCTTGTGTTCTTTTTTCACAAATAACTTTAGAAAACCGTAGTAGAAAGCGTAGTAAATTTCTTAAGAACTGCGTACTGCCTTAAGGAAATTTGACTTAAGAAAATTTCTTAGCCATTTCTTGTACGTCATTTTATATGGAGTTTTTGCTTTTCTTGAGAGCTGCATACAGGCCTTTAACCAAGTGCAGCGAACACACACGCGCACTTGTATTGCACTCCCGTCAAAAACCAAGTGCACCGAACACACACGCGCACTTGTATTGCACTCCCGCCAAAAACCAAGTGCAGCGAACAACCACACGCACTTGTGTTTAAAAGTAATTCGATTCGGGTATGCATTTTTTATGCAATTCTCAAATATCTCTTTTTCATTTTCAGCTATGGTCAAAGCTAACTCAGCTTGGCTCATCACAAGAGTCAACGCTTCTATGATCCCTCACCCCATGGTCAATGTTAACCCAGCTTGGCTATCATACGGTGCTTTATGCATCACCCACACTCCACTCCCGGAGTAATTTTTGGCATGGTATAAAGCTACTGCTTACAAACCACACTGGGGTTCTGCATGAATGCATCCCTGGATAAATTCCAGCTCATTACACAGCAGCCTACGGCAGCTAGAGCATGACTCCTCCAATGGATTCCCCCAATGAATACATGGTGAAAGGGTTACATCTTGCTCTTCCGCTTCATCAGCCTTCCCGCATATATATCTCTCTCTCCCTCGCATATCAGGCATATGGAGTGCGTGGCTGACTTGATGTGTACCTATAAACCATACAAGCTCAATACATAAACACTCGCAAAGGTAATCCTTACCTCCTCTACTACTCTAACTCGACCACAACTCTAAACCTGGTCTCCCGGTCTCCCTCAGCTAAACAGTTATTTCCTCACTCTGAATGCTGGATTGAATATCATTAGTGGTATTCACCAAAGTGAGCAAGTGGCCTGGCAGTCTGGTAAAAGCGCAGACCAGCTCAAGCAACGACTGTTGTCAATACCACTCTTATATAGTTGATAGACATCCTTATTCTTCGTAGCAAGAATAGTTCGTTCACTGAGCCTATAATTAATTTTCTTAATTAAGAAACATTCTTTTGATCAGTTCTCCTTTCGATGTTTCTAAGTTAAAAAATTATCAGGCAATAAAATTCGTCCTAATCTCTCATTGACTGGCAGCTTTCCGTTCCCTATGCTCAGTAATTGTCGCGAGAATACCTAGGCTGATTAATCGCTCTTTAGTAGGGCACGCATATTCGTAGTCAACTGCAATGTATGTATGTTCGTTTTGCCACAATATTGACTATTTCAGGCAAGCATTTGTCTCGCCCGCTAGTGTTAATCAAGAAATTGCAGACAATGTTTGCGTAAAATCTCCTGAGAGCAATATCAATGCATTCCCGAATGGTTGAACGTTTCATTGAAAATCCCACGACAATCAATCAAAAACCTCAAGCAGTTTTTTATGTGCCATCGTGCACTCATCCCAAATAATAAGTTTAAATTTTTGTATTACTTTTTCCATACTGGATGTTCTGGAAATATTGCAAGTGGGAGTTTCGATGATTTATATGTTCAATAGCAGCTTAAGAGCTGACTTAGCAATGTTTCCCCATGGTAGCAATTCCAGGCGAAGTGATAGCTAAGGTTATGTAATTTTTTGAACCAACCGTTGCCAGAATCAATCTGATAAGGAATGTTTTCCTAGTTCTTCCTGGCGTATCAAGAAGAAGGTCCCCCAACTCCGTCAATTATCATTTGCATATTCTTCGTCTTATTTGGTGCTGTAAACGCCTAAGCCATTTTGGCCGAGATCGACAAAGAACGCCAGTCGTTTCACTCTGTGCCAACTGACGACAATTGGAAATGCCACGTGAAGCCAAGTCCTTCTCCTCTTGGTCTCTCCCTCTTCCTTTGCTTTCACCTGTGGATTGCGAATTGAATACTTTCAGAACTGGAACGTCGCTTCCCATTCGAACGACGTGGCCAAGCCAGCGGAGCCGCTGTATTTTCATTCGCCACACTATGTCCATTTCGTTGTAAAGCTCATACAACTCATCGTTCCATCGTCTGCGGTACTCCCGTCGCCAACGCGCAGAGGCCTGTAAATCTTCCGTAAGATCTTTCTCTTCAATACTCCAAGAGTCGTCTCATCAAATGTTGTCATTGTCTAAGCTTCTGCGCCATATACCAGCTCGGGCATGATGAGTGACTTATAGAGTGTGGTTTTTGTACGTTGAGAGAGAGCTTTACTCCCGAAATGCCTATTCAGTCCAAAGTTGCACTTGTTGACTAGAGTGATTCTGCATTGGATTTTCATGCTGACATTATTATCGGTGTTAACGCTGGTTCCCAAGTAAACGAAATTCTCTACTTTCTCGAAATTGTAACTGTAAACAGTGATGTGGGTGTCAAGGCGCGAATGCTCTGACTCTTTGTTTGATGACAGGAGATACTTCGTCTACACGCCCTTGTACAAAATTCTTCCTGAGTGGTTCAGTTCTGCAGCTCTTATTATCTTAACACTTGCATCATGCGATCGTAAATGGCCTTGTGAATTCGCTTTAATTTGAGAATGTTTGTTTGGGCATATAACA
>NW_023469231.1:0-5500 GCF_013731165.1 Rhagoletis pomonella | reverse complement strand
ATACTTAAGGTTGTGTCCGGTGCTACGTTTGAGTGTGGTATTGAAAAAAAAAACAAAATTACCTATACTATGGAAACGTAGTACTCTTTAAGGACTTCATATATATTTCCTCATTGCTTAAATTACTTTTTTCAACTGTGCAAAAACTTGACAAGACTAAGAATATGCTAAAAAGAGTATCTAACTCCATGTCTTGTATGAAAAATTCTTCTACATTGTCAGTAAATTGAGAAAAAAGAATTGATAGTTGCAGACAAAAGCCATTCAATTACCCAAATTTGTTGTTATTAAACTGAAAGTTATTTTCGAGATAACTAACACCACTCGTCAAAAAACATCAGCGCCCTTTTTAAATAACTTATACTCCAACATATTATCGTAACTGGTACGTAACGACCCGGCGATATACCCATAAAACGATTGCTCCTTTTGTTGTATTAATTTCTTGCGCATTTCAAACAATATCTGGAACATGCCAACTATGTATAACAGAATTATTTTCTTATTACTTGTACTGTACTGCAAGTACAGTTTAAAAAAGTTCCAACGTTATGTAAACCCCTTAAGAAAGCGCACTTTTGCACAAGGGTATATTAATTTTGTTCACATAACGGTTGTTTGTAACAGCCAAAACGAATCGAGATAGATATAGACAAATGTATACATAAACGATCAGGATGAAAAAAAGAAATCGATTAAGCCATGTCTGTCTGTCCGTCTGTCCGTCTGTCCGTCCGTCCGTGTACACGATAACTCGAGCAAAAATTGAGATATCTCAACGAAATTTGGTATGTAGGTTTCTCTTAATCCAAGGTAGGTTGGTATTGAAAATGGGCGAAATCGGACTATAACCACGCCCACTTCCCATATAACGGTAATTTCCAGAAATACGAAAACTGCGATATTTTAGTAACTACTGAAGATAATTCACTCAAAATTGATATTTACAATAATTTTTAGACGAAAAATAAGAATATTATAAATTTTTGGAAAATGGGCGTAGCCACGCCCACTTATGGTTACATGTGTATATCTTAGGAACCGCTGCACCAATTTCTTCCAAACTTGGCACAGTTGTTGGCCTTCACACAGCATACCAAATGGCCAAAAAAATTTTAAAATCGGACAATAACCACGCCCACATCGCATATAACGGTAATTTTCGGAAATACGAGAACTGCGATATTTTAGTAACTACTGAAGATTATTCACTCAAAATTGATATTTACAATAATTTTTAGACGAAAAATAAGAATATTATAAATTTTTGGAAAAAGGGCGTAGCCACGCACACTTATGGTTACATGTGTATATCTTAGGAACCGCTGCATCAATTTCTTTCAAACTTGGCACAGTTGTTGGCCTTGGTACAGCATACAAAATCGCCGAAAATTTTTAAAATTGGACGATAATCACGCCCACATCCCATATAACGGTAATTTAGAGAAATACAAAATTTTCGATAAATCTGTAAATATTGAAGCTAATTTATTCAAAATTGATGCTTGCAACAATTCTTTACCAAGAAAAACGTTTATGGTAAAATTTTGGAAAATGGGCGTGGCACCGCTCACTTATGATCACATATATGTATATCGGTTCTACCAATTTGTGCCAAACTCGGTGTGGTTATTGTGCTTGCCACATGAAAGCAAAGCGTTGAAAATTATTGAAATCGGGCTAAAAATGCTTGAAACTTCAATATTTCGAAATTGAAGGACGCTAATTTACTCAAAATTGATATACCCCGGCTTACCATCTAGCGGTAGGTTTCGGAAAGGTGAAAGAACATATATTTAATATTTGCGCCGGGTATTTAATGTTCGGCTCCGCCCGAACTTAGACTTTCTTACTTGTTATAAAATAATATTGCACATACAAAATACATGGGGAAAAATACCGAAGACCGAGTCACCGAGTACCAAACTCGGTGGGAAGAATCCTATTCAAATTTATATGCTCAGAATTGAAAATGCAGTACAAATCAGTACAAATTTTGAAATATCAGGACATTACCATACTGATTGACGAAATGAATAAAATCAGTACGAGTGTTGAAAAATCAGTACGGTACTGATAAACTCAGTACGTCTGACAACCGTACTCCGAACCAATGATGGAAAGGAAGGCACAATAGTGCCATTTTTGGCACTTTCATTCTCAGAGGTACTTTTCGCACAATTCATCCTGTTTTGGCACAATCATAAATTATAGAAACTTTGCATAATATGCCAATGTATAACAAAAAATTACATACTACATTATAGATTAAAACATTACAAAAAGTGAAAATTAAAAGCATAAAAACATAAAATAAGGGCCGTGAGAAATATTGTGTGTCAGCTCTGGAAAAAACGCTGAATTCTATTGTCAATACGCAGCACAACAAGTAAGTTTTCGCAACAACAAACTTTTAATTCAAAATTTCTTAAAGATTCTAAGTTTGCAGTTTTATAGTCCATTAGATAAAAGTGCAAGTTTCTGCAAAGTCACGCTGATTTTTATTATTATTTTGTTTTGCTGGCGGTTTCATATATTTCCATCCATTTTTAAAAAACTTTTGAACACACTATATATGGAAAAAATACGTAAAATTGTAAACTTGGAATCTCTAAAAAATTAGTTGTTGCGGAAACCTGAACTTTTATAATTTTTGTATAAAGTTTATAATTTCGATTTCTGTACATATATGGTGTTTGTGAAATTATGAGTTGGCCTTTTATATAAAATCAATAAAAAATTATTCAGCTGGTGAAACTGGTCCAAATGCCTCACTGACATTATTTCGCATATACACTCAGAAAAAGGTTTAGTTATAATTACCAAGATTTGGTTATAGTGACCAAGTGGCATAGTTGGATATGGCGAAATAAATATCTAGTTCACGAAAGCCTGCAATTTACTTGAGACTTCTAGTTGGGACAAATGTATATTTGTTAATAATTACAAAATGACTACCTCGAGTGGACAATATTGTTAGTTGAATAAAATCATTGTTGAGCAAATATAAACAATGCTTGGGTTGATACAAGTTTTCAATTAATTTTGTGAACTTGCTGTAGACGTGAATCAGCTAATCGTTTATTATTGGAAAAAAAGTTTCAGTTTGACACAAATAAAAATTTACTCGATGCTTGTTGTGTTTACTTTCTTCTTTTATTTGCATACAGGGTGTCCCAGAAGTAACCTGCCAAACTTGAGGAGAAGGCAGATGGGGTGGTGAGCTCCCTGATAAGCAAAAAAATTTTCAGGTAAAAGTGTCACCGTTTTTGAAATATTAAAATTTTTTTGAATTAAAGAAAAATCGTGCCTTTTCATGTATTTTCTTTAACTGCATATACAAACAATAAAAATAAATAAAAAAAAAATACTTCCAGATAGTTGCTTCTCCATATTCAAATGCCATGTAGTAAAAATATATTAAAGAACCATTATAAAATTAGGACTATTTTGGGATTTTTTAACTTTTTGATATTTTGTTCCCAAACTTTGACTATCTCTGGTGAAAAAATGTACTGAGCTATAACTGTGCATTACATAAAAAAATTGCTCTTACTGTTTCGAATAGAAAAAAAAAGCTATAGCCGCTTTTGTGGGCAAAGGACTGAGACACTCTAGAATGTATTTAATAGATTTAAATTTAAGTTGCTCTTGTTACCGACCAATGACATGTTAAATAGTGCAAAGGTACATCATTACCTACTCCTGACATTATTTTATGTTACTTACCGGAATTCGGACTAGAGGTTATAACAAGGGCTATATCAATAAATATTTTTTGTGAAGGATGGGTTCACGTGGAATAAAATATACATGAATTGTTTGAAGAAAAATTTATTCATTTATTGATAAAATATGCTCAAACTGGCGACCTTATACTCTAATACAAGCGCGGTAACTTTTAAGAAAAGCCGCTTATAGAGATCTTAAACTCAATTGGGCTATCTCAGCAGCAGCTCCATTTATTTGTTCCGGCAAATGCTCTTCGTTTTGAATTATTTTTGAATAAATTTTGTCCTTAAGACAGCCCCGTAGAAAAAATCTAATGGATTGAGGTCTGGCGATCGAGCAGGCCACGTGATTGGCCCGTATCGTGTAATCCATCAGCGAGGATAAGTTTCGTCTAAATGAGCTCTTACTTCACGCCCGTAGTGAGCAGGGCACCCGTCATTTTGCTGCCATAGTCTTCGCCGCAGGTTTAAGGGAACATCTTCTAAAAGAGTTGGAAGCTGTTCCTGAAGGAACTCTAAATAACTGTGGGAGTTGAGCGTTGGCGGCAGTTCCACAGTTCCCAATATCTGACAATTAAAAATACCGCACCATAAATTTATTTTGTACTGGTATTGCGAACGATCTTCTCTCATTTCGTGAGGATTGTCTATCTGCCAACTGTGAAGGTTATGTAAATTAAAATAACAATCACGTTTGAATGATGATTCATCGCTCCAAATTATTTGATTAAAAAAGTTGGGATCTGAATCATGCATTCACAACATTTCACTGCAAAATCAAACCCTCGATAGGTAATCTCTCTCTTGTAGAGCCTGAACAGGTTGAATGTGGTAGGGATGGTATTTTAAAGCTTTGTGAACTGTAGTTTTTGGTATTCCAGTCCGTCTTTCCATCATTCTCCCTGAAGTGGACCTAGTTCCACTTCCTCTAACAACTTTAGCATTTACCGTTGCAGGACGTCCTGTCTCGCCGCCACGCCTTCCAGATATGCGACCTGAAAAAAGTTAAAAATGATAGTTAAAAGAAGAATAGCTTCAAACAAGAAAGGTGTAAAAATCACTTACCTTCATATATTTCTCTATGGGTCCGGGCGAATACTTCACGACCCGGATGCCGACGATTTGGGTATCGCTCTGCATAGAATCTTTGAGCAGCTCTGGCATTACAGCAAGCTTCACCGTAAATTAGGTGAATATCCGCATATTCGTGCGACGTATACTGCGTGTTCTCTGTCATAGTATTAATAACACAATGTTCGAAGGGTCCAATTTCACAAAATCCACTTTCAATATTTCCGGTAAGTACCACAAAATAATGTCAGGAGCAAGTAATAATGTACCATTGTACTATTTAGCATGTCATTGGTCGGTAACAAGAGCAACTTAAATTTAAATCTATTAAATACATTCATGTCTCAGTCCTTTACCCACAAAAGCGCCTATAACTTTGTTTTTCTATTCGAAATAGTAAGAGTGGCACATTTCTGAAATATTTATTAAATGAGCATTTTTTTATGTAATGTAAAGTTATATCTCAGTACATTTTTTTTCACCAGAGATAGTCAAAGTTGGGGAACAAAATATCAAAAAGTTAAAAATCCCAAATTAGTCCTAATTTTATAATGGTTCCTTAATATATTTTTACTACATTGCATTTGAATATGGAGAAACAACTATCTGGAAGTATTTTACATAAAAAATTTACTAAGTATAGCCTTGTTTGTAGATGCAGTTAAAGAAAATACATGAAAAGGCACGATTTTTCTTTA
>NW_023469230.1:0-5500 GCF_013731165.1 Rhagoletis pomonella | reverse complement strand
GAATGACGTAGAATGTTCCACAAAGAGAAACGTCAAGTTGGATGAACACTGCGAACAGCGAGAGAAAGAGAATGAGCGATAAACTTCAGAATGTTCTAGAGTTGCCATAAGTGCCAGCGCAGGTATATAAGGGCGCCGCCACCACGAGGTGAGTTAGTTACAAGACAGCAAGCTACAAGTAAAGTGAGCGGAGAATTGAGTTGCGAATAAGCAAGCTATAAGTTTAATTGTGTTAACAAGTAGTAAAGCGTTGTTATTGCTTTAACAAGTATTGTAAAGTGTTTTTACTGTATTAGCAAGTATTATAAATTGTTTGTTGGACAATAAAGTTAATTGTACTACAATTTGGTCATCGTTAGCATTTATTTAACAATCCAGCGATACGAGCCCGAGTATATTTGGGAAATCCCTCAAGGATTCGAGGATAATCGTAACAATTGGTGTCAGAAGTGGGATTGTTAAATAAATCCCGAAGGATAAACTACTGAAAATGGCGAAAATTCAGGACTTAAAGATTGAGGAACTGAAACAGGAGTTGGAAAAGCGTAATTTGGCCACCTCCGGAAGAAAAGTGGAATTATTATCCCGTTTGCGGGAGGCTATGGAAGCTGAAGGCATCGACGTGGACAAATACGACTTCCAGGGTAAATACGACGATGCATCCGCAAAGGACGAACAGAAGGATGAGGCTGCTTGTTCGTCGAAGGATGTGCAGCAGACATCCGGGAAGGTTGAAGAACAGCAAAAGTCTCCAAGTTCATCAACAGCTATGGACTTGAACACGTTATTGGCTGCCATGTCACAGATGTCATCACAGCTGTCGTCACAGATGCAAGCACAGGATACACGCATGTCACAGATGTCATCTCAGATGCAAACACAGTTGTCAGATATTTCGTCGCAGCTACAGGCACAGAAGACACACGTATCACAGTTGCTGGAAGTCCAGGATGCAAAGATTACACAACTGCACGAGAATTTGGCTAGAGATAACGAACAAATCAAGGATAGACAGGATAAAGTCGAGGCTAAGGTAGAAGAGTTGGAAGGTCGCCTCCGAGATATGCAGTTGAATCGTCCACCTTCTTCAACCAGCGCGCCCAAGGTAAAGACTCCATCCTTTGACGGCACGATTCCTTTCCAAGTCTTTAAGCTCCAGTTCGAAAAGACGGCTACAGCTAACAACTGGAGCATGGACGATAAATCCGCTGCTCTGTTCGTGGCATTAAAAGGACCTGCAGCGGAAATATTGCAGACTATTCCCGACTGTGAAAGGAACAGTTACGATGCCTTAATGGGTGCAGTGGAGAGACGTTATGGTAGCGAGCACAGGAGGCAGATTTACCAGATGGAGCTGGAGAATCGCTGCCAGAAATCCAACGAGACTCTACAGGAATTCGCCTCCGAGGTTGAAAGGTTGGCTCATTTGGCAATTGGAGATGCATCTGGCGAGCACCTCGAAAGAGTAAAAATCCAGAGGTTCATCAACGGAATGCGGGACGTGTATACCAAGCGAGAGACGTACGCGAATCCAAAGCCAACATTTGCTGAAACTGTCTCGTATGCTCAGACGCGTGAAGCGGCGGCGCTCCTAAGTAGACCAGCCTACAAAGCACATCGCGTGGAAGTGGAAACACCGGACGAGACAAATGAAATGCTGAAGAAGCTTATCCAACTGCTGGGCGAGAAAAAGCATGGCTCTGGCAAATGTTTTAAATGTGGAAAGCCAGGCCACTTCGCCCGCGATTGCAGCGCAAGTTCCAGTGCGCTCAACAATTCAGCAGGACGCAAACGCAGGGCTGAAGGAGACGAATCCAACTCCAATCAGTCGTTAAACTAAACCGAGCCAGCAGCAAGGGGCGCGCGCTGGCTCCCGCAATTGAATGCCCCATAATCTCCGTCTCGCGAATTGGCAGAAAAGCGAGCAACGTTACTGTTGGTGGATATGTGGACGGACATGAGCGAGTACTAACTGTGGATACGGGCGCATCACATTCCATCATTCGATCTGATTTGGTCACTAAAGAGGTAAGGCCATTACCTGGAGCAAGGTTGAGGACAGCAACTGGTGAGGACACCCAAGTTGTAGGGGAGGTAACATGCAAAGTCGCAATAGGGAATGTGACGGTGTTACACAAGTTCATAGTCGCGGCGATTATGGATGAAGTCATCATTGGATTAGACTTCATGCTTGATCAAGGTATGAAGATCAACATGAAGAACAGGATTATGACGTATAACAACATGGAAGTGCCCCTTCGGTTTGGGTATGATGGTCCAGCAGCAAGCGAGTGATCCTAGAGGAAAGCGAGCAGATTCCACCGAAGTCAGAAGCAGTTGTGTGGGCAAAGATTGATGGAGATTGTGGGACAAACAAATTGTGGGTTGTTGAAGCAACACAAAATTCTACACCGGACGTACTTATTGGTAAAACCTTGGCTAAGACGCAAAAGGATGGACGCATCCCAGTTCGAGTGCTCAATGAGTTCAAGTCACCAGTCAAACTCCGAAGAGGAACTGTACTGGGGCAATGTCGAGAGGTAGAGGCAATCTTCAACTGCGAAAAGTTACCTGAAAGCGATTCCATTGGCGAGAATGACATTGCGGAAGACATTAATACATGGACGGAAGGGTTGGAAGAAAAATACCAGCACAAGGCTAAGGAACTTCTCCGAAGATACTGCAACATATTCGACAAGGATGGCGACAAACCAGGCAGGACTAACGTTGTGAAACATCGCATTGATACTGGCGATGCAAGGCCAATCCGTCAAGCTCCTCGGAGTGTTCCACTTGCCAAACGTGAAACTGTTAGCCAAATAATAAACGAAATGAGCGAGAGTGGTGTGATTGAACCATCAGCGAGTCCATGGAGTTCGCCGGTAGTACTTGTGAAGAAGAAGGATGGTCAAATGCGGTTCTGCGTAGACTACCGGAAACTAAACGATGTGACGAAAAAGGACAGCTATCCTCTTCCCAGGATCGATGACACTCTGGACTCGTTGACTGGAACAAAGTGGTTCTCAACACTCGACCTTAAGAGCGGTTATTGGCAAGTGGAGGTAAGTGACGAGGATAAGGAGAAGACAGCTTTCAGCGTTGGAGACGGTCTGTGGCAATTCACGGTGATGCCCTTTGGATTATGCAACGCTCCTGCCACTTTTGAACGACTTATGGACCATGTGCTCAAAGGACTGCATTGGAAAACATGTTTGGTGTATCTAGACGACATTATCGTATTGGGTAAAAGCTTTGAGGAACACCTGAACAATTTGGAAGAAGTTTTCCAGAGGATAGCTGGCGCTGGTCTGAAGCTAAGTCCTAAAAAGTGCTCACTGTTCAGGAAGGAGGTGAACTACTTAGGGCACAAGGTGACAACGGAGGGCATCTGTACTGCGAAGGAAAAGATAGAAGCAGTAAAGGATTGGCCAAGACCTAGGAACCTGCACGAACTACGAAGTTTTCTTGGGCTATGCACCTACTACCGCCGATTTGTTCCGAATTTCGCCAGCGTTGCTAAAAGCCTCCACGAGCTCACTAGGAAAAATAGAGCCTTCGAGTGGAACAAGGAGCAGGAGGAGGCTTTCCAGACTCTGAAGGAACGACTATGTACTGCACCTATGCTAGCGTATCCCGTTCCAGGTGCAACGTTTATTTTGGATACGGATGCTAGTGGTTATGCCATAGGAGGCGTACTGTCGCAGGTAATTGATGGGCAGGAGAAGGTAGTTGCCTACTATAGCCGGTCGATTGGAAAACCAGAGAGGAACTACTGCGTAACTCGAAGAGAACTACTAGCGTTGGTGGACTGCGTCAAACATTTCCACAAGTACCTCTATGGGCAACGTTTCCGAGTTCGAACGGACCATGCAGCGCTGAAGTGGCTACTACAGTTTAAGAATCCAGAAGGACAGCTAGCTCGGTGGATTGAGAGACTGCAAAGTTATGACTTCGCTATTGAACACCGCAAGGGAAGTGTCCACGGTAATGCTGATGCCATGTCCCGCCGACCATGTAGCCTGGAATGTAAACACTGCTCCAAAGCTGAGGGAAAAGAGGACATTATAGACGTCCGTCTAACGACAATAACACCAGCGGAAGAGTGGAAGGAAGAACAGCTACGAAAGTGTCAGCAGGAAGATCCAGATCTGGAGCTTTTGATGCATGGACTGGAGGTGGACAGGAGGCCATCTAAGGAGCAAATGGCAGCGGAAAGCCCCATCGCAAAGGCGTACTGGGCACAATGGAACAGCTTAAAATTAATATCTGGCTGTTTGCATAGGGTATGGGAAAGCGAAGATGGCCAGTGCTCCCGCAACCTGATAGTAGTTCCAAGGGTAAGAATTCCGGATGTACTCAAGGAATTCCACAATGGTCCTAGTGGAGGGCACCTGGGAGTCACGAAGACCCTGGAGAAGGTTAAGCAGAGGTTCTATTGGGTTGGTTGTCGGCAATCGGTCGCAGAGTGGATTGCTAACTGCGCGGAGTGTATTGCAGCTAAGGGGCCGAAATCCAGAAGTCATGGCCAGATGAAGCAATATAACTCAGGTGCACCTTTCGAGCGGATTGCCATGGATGTAGCCGGTCCATTTCCTATGAGCGCACAGGGAAACAAATACGTCCTTGTGGTTATGGACTACTTTAGCAAATGGCCGGAGGTATACCCGATTCCAAACCAGGAAGCTAAAACTGTAGCGGAGGTATTCACCTACAATTGGGTTGCGAGATACGGTGTACCTATAGAGCTGCACTCTGACCAGGGAAGAAATTTTGAGTCGGCAGTGTTCCAAGAGATGTGCCAGATACTGGGTATCCGGAAAACTCGAACGACGGCTCTTCATCCCCAATCAGACGGCATGGTGGAACGGTTCAACCGAACCCTGGAAGAGCATTTGCGGAAGGTCGTGGACAAGAATCAAAAAGATTGGGATGTCCGCATACCCTTGTTCCTGATGGGATACCGGTCAGCAGTGCATGAAACAACGGGTAAAACTCCTGCAAGGGTAATATTCGGCAGTGAGCTCCGTTTGCCTAGTGATCTGAAGTTTGGGGTGACTGGTGATGCTAGAAGGATTGGAAAAGAGACGTCAAACATCCTGGAAGAGGAGCTGAGAGAGATACATGCTCTTGTGAGACAGCGCACACAAATTATGAGTGACAAGATGAAAGCCAGGTATGATAAGGCGATGAATTCCGAGGGTTTCCAGGAAGGAGATTTGGTGTTGCTGTACAATCCACAACGAAAGAAAGGTTTGTCCCCAAAACTACAATGCAACTGGGAAGGTCCGTATAAGGTCGTAAAACGGCTAAATGACGTAGTGTATCGGATCCAGACCGTCGGGAGTCCAAGAAACAAGATGAAGGTGGTCCACTTGGAAAGGCTTGCAGCGTTTGGAACCGCAAGTGTGTCTGATCGGGACGATCAGACTTAGGTGGAGGGCAGTGTGGCGAATACTGCGGCAACACAAAGCGAACAACGAGAAATAGGCAGAATGTTCGA
>NW_023469229.1:0-5501 GCF_013731165.1 Rhagoletis pomonella | reverse complement strand
ATAGTATTTCTATCATAAGCTAATTTTTGTTTTTCTTTTTGTTTATTTATTAAGTGTTGGGCCCTTACACTAGCTACTTCTAATCTAAATTTAGCTTCCTTAGCGTAATCATCTACATTATATAATGGGGTAATTCTATCTATCTCTCTAAATTGTTCGAAACTATTAGGTATTTTAGCAAATATTAATTCATATGGGCAGTAGTTATGTACTGTTGATGGTGTCGTGTTGAAACAGTATGTGAAATATTTAAGCCATTCATCCCAGTCGGTTTTATCTATTGATATGTAGGAGCGAACATATTCATTGAATGTTCTTTGACTCCTTTCTATAGTACCGAGGGTTTGGTGATGATGTGCTGTAGAAGTTATTTTTTCTATTTTGAGCAATTCAGATAATTCTGTAAGTATCGCATTTTTGTATTCTGTTCCCATGTCCGAAATGAACGTCTTCATTGGACCATAAACGAGAATAAGATGTTCAAATATAGCTTTTGCGATTGTTTTTGCGTATTTGTCGTGTATAGGTATTGTTACTAGGTACTTTGTCAAGTCACATATTATAGTGATTGCATATTCATTTCCGTTAATCGATTTTGGAAATGGACCGATGGTATCAACGAATACCGTATCGAAAGCTTGTACCGGTGTCTTTGTAATAGTCATTGGATTTTTCAGGTGTTTTAATGTTTTTGTAGTTTAACACTTATGGCATGACTTTACTTATTTTTTAATATCTTTAGTCATGTTTTTCCAATAGTAGTATTTTTTTATTTTTTCGGTGGTTCTATAAATTCCGCAGTGACCTCCTTCAATTGGGTCATCATGATCTCTTTTTAAGATATTTTTATACCCGAGCGCACTTGTGCACAAGGATATTATAACTTTGTTCACATAACGGTTGTTTGTAACAGGCAAAACGAATCGAGATAGATATAGACAAATGTATACATAAATGATCAGAATGAAAAAAGAAATCGATTAAGCGGTGACTGTCTGTCCGTCCGTCCGTCCGTCTGTCCGTCTGTGCACACGATAACTCGAGTAAAAATTGAGATATCTTAACGAAACTTGGTACGTGTACTTCTTTCGGGCGTAGGACGGATGGTATTGAAAATGGGCAAAATCGGACAATAACCACGCCTACCTCCCATATAACGGTAATTTTCAGAAATACAAAAACTGCGATATTTTAGTAACTACTGAAGATAATTCACTCAAAATTGATATTTATAATAAATTTTAGACGAATAATAAGAATATTAACATGTTTTTGAAAATGGGCATAGCCACGCCCACTTATGGTTACATGTGTATATCTTGGTAACCGCTGCATCAATTTATTCCAAACTTGGCACAGTTGTTGGCCCTGGTACAGCATACCAAATGGCCGAAAATTTTTAAAATCGGACAATAACCACGCCCACATCCCATATAACGGTTATTTCGAGAAATACGAAATCCTCGATAAATCAGTAAATATTAAAGCTAATTTATTCAAAATGATGGTTGCAACAATTCTTTGCCAGGAAATACGTTTATGATAAAATTTTGGAAAATGGGCGTGGCACCGCCCACTTATGATCACGTATATGTATCTCGCTAACCGTTCTAGCAATTTGTACCAAACTCGGTATGGTTATTGTGCTTGCCACAAAAAAGTAAACCATTGAAAATTGTTGAAATCGGACTAAAATTACGGCCGCTTTTCATATAACGGTAAATTTCAGAAATGCTTGAAATTTCAATATTTTGAAATTTAAGGACGCTAGTTTACTTAAAATTTATACGCGCCGGCTTATCATGTAGCGGTAGCTTTCGTAAAGGTGGAAAACATATATTTAATACTTGCGCCTGGTATTTAATGTTCGGCTCCGCGAACTTAGACTTTCTTACTTGTTAATTTTAGCATTGTCATCAATTTGGATCACCTTGTTCAGTAGCGCTACTTTTACTTGATTTAATATTTCATTGCCCTTATTTTTAAAATCAATAATCGAGATAAATTCGAAAATCTTCTCGTTTGGTGCCAATTGTAGTCTATCAATTTTGTATTTACCGGCCACTTCATCGAGCCTTGAGAAAAATTGACCTAAGTCAAATTTCTCATTAGTAAATAAATCATTGATATATATATACGCAATTATCGACTTACCTCTTTTGATGTAACATCTTTCAGGGGTAATCTTTAATTTACAATATTTCCTGACGTCAGTGTTATTTAAAGGAACGTATATATTGGGCTTATTATATATTTGATGATGCTTATTTAATTTACTACCTGTGCATGCTGTGTCTTTTTTATGTGTCATTGAACGTGTTGTTATTCTGAGTACTTTAGCTACTGACTCAGTAATTTCTTTTAGATTGTCTATTGTTATTCGCGATAAAGCATCCGCGATATAATTATCTTTGCCCCTAAGATATTCAACTGTGAATTCATATTCCTCTAGATCAAGTCTCATTCTAGTCAATTTAGAACTAGGATTTCTCATTGAAAATAAGTATGTTAGTGGTCTGTGATCCGTACGGACAAGAAATTGTTTACCGTATATGTATGGCCTAAAGTGTGTAATAGCCCAGTGAATTGCTGTTAATTCTTGTTCAATGGTGGATTTATTGCTTTCTCCTTTTGTGAAGGATTTGGATGCATATGCAACTGGTAGGTGTTTTCCTTCGTGCTCTTGAGTTAAAACCAAGGAATGAAACCGAAACCTAAACCGAAACCGTAACCGTTTAAAACCGTTTCGTTTTTCAAAACCGAAACCGAAACCGTAACCGTTATCTTGACCTGAAAAGGAACGATACCGAAACCATTTCAATCACAGGTTTCAATCGGTTTCCAGAAATTTACAAAAATAATAAATAAAAATTTCTTTGAAATAAATGATTTATTTAACCAAAATCAGCAACATTTTGCTAAAATTCTTGTTAAGTAGTAAATAAGTATGGCAAGGTAACTTTTCGCAAAAATCTGCTGATGACTTTGTTGTTGTGAATCGATAATCGATTAATTATATTTAAGTAGTTTCTTTCCCGTACGCAATGCGAGATCCCGCGTGTGCCCAAAATAGCCCAGAAATCATGCCTGTACTCAACAAAATGGGTAATAGAGAGCGAAAATTCGAGCGTATTCGATCGTAAGTGTATTCTTCTTCCTGCCCGAAATTTTCTCCGAGTAAAAATGGATAAAGTGTCAAAGTGCATATCAGCTGTATTGTGTTTACATGTTGCCTGCATTTACTTGGTGCTTTTAAGGAAAAGTGAATGGCCTGTTGATGTATTTTCAATCTATCAAAATCAAATTTGTGAAACCAAAATTCAATTTCCAAGTGTTTGCATTTAATACCATGTTCTGACCGACACCCAAAACATTTTTCCTTCATTTTCTTTTCATTTACAACCTTTAACTTTCATCCTTATTTTGCTTTGGCCAGGCAATTAACAATAAATCCGAAATGGCGTATTAAAGATGATAAAATATGACTTCCACTTCGATAAATAATCGAAAAAAAAAAGTTTTAGCAACGAAAACATGTTTCCGATGTCGGTCAGAACATGGTATAAGTGACAAAAACAAGAACAACGTGAATCAGCTGTTTCTCGACTTGTGGGCACGAAATGTGGGTGTTTGCGTTTCCGTACTTCTGAACTTTGTCCCTTTTTGAAAGAAAAGGTTTCTCTTATTCTCTAATTACCAAATCCGGTCCGGATTGTTAGGGAAAGAACCTAGTGTTGATATTATCAATGAACTGTAATTTTCGATTTTCTTTCCTCAACGTTTAAGACATTGTGATTTAAATAATATCAACAAAATTTCTGTGAAAAACCGAAACCGGAACGAAACCGAAACCAAAACCGAAATAAATTTTGAAGAACGAAACCAAAACCAAAACCGAAACACTTGGCAAAACCGAAACCCAAACCGGAACGTTATTTTGAATCGGTTTCATTCCTTGGTTAAAACTGCCCCACTAGCATACTTGCTTGCGTCTGTAGTTATAGTTACAAAACTCTTTCCCGAAGTCAGGGTATTGCAGTAATGTTGGGCTTATTAATGCTTTCTTCAAATAATTAAATGCTTTTTCACAATCTTCAGTCCATTCGAACTGTACATTTTTTTTTTGTTAGTCTCGTAATGTGTCTAGAATGGTGCGAAAAGTTTTTGATTAACCTTCGATAGTAATTGCAAAAGGCTATGAATCTTCGTGCGCCATCTGCGTCAGTAGGTTGTGGATAATTCTTGATTACTGAATATTGACTATCGTCTGGTAGTATCCCTTTATCAGTACACTTATGTCCTAGATATGTTACTTCCGTTTTAAAACATGAACATTTTTCGGGGTGTAGTTTGAGATTGTGTTTTCTACATAATTCAAAGACATTAGTTAAATTTGAAAGCATGTGCTTCTCAGAGCATCCTAATACGACTAAATCGTCCATATATAAGAAAGCTTGATCTGGTTTTAAACCACTGAAAGCAAATGTCATCATTCTTTGGAATGAGTTAGGTGCTATTTTTAGTCCATATGGAAGTCTAGTGAATCTATATGATCCATTGTACGTTGAAAATGACTTAAGATTTCTAGATTTATCTTCCAGTTCTATTTGGTGGAATCCAGACATTAAATCTAAGCAAGAGAAATATTTTGCTCTGCCAAGTTGATCTAGGATGTCGTCTATTCTTGGCAGTGGAAACTTGTCTGCGACGAGTTTTTTATTCAGTTGTCTGTAATCTATTACTAGTCTCCATCTTTTTTCTTTAGAGCCTGGTAGTGGCTTCTTTGGTACTAGTAAGATTGGACTGTTGTACTCGGAGTGTGATGGTTCGACTATTCCATCGTCTATCAATTTTTTCACTTGATTGTCAATCTCATCTTTGTGAGTATGCGGTACTCTATAGTTCTTAATATATACGGGTGTATTATCTTTAACTTGCAATTTTTTGGCTATAGAAATTATTAGTTGTTATCGGTTCAGTTTCTAAACCAAAAATATCAGTGAATTTTGAACAAAGGTTTGTTATATATGTACGCAAACGTCAAGCTGTGAAGTTCTACTTATTTGTGCCTTGATTGGTCTTTGTATTTTGCAAAGTTTATTGTGCTAATTTTGAGTAAAAGTTGTTATAAAAAGTGCCTACGAGCATCTTAGTGTGATAATAACCGAAGCTAAGTGAAAGTTTTGTGATTTTTGTGGTTTTTATTAAATTTAATTAAATTTCACTAGCTTACATCTAATCTTGCCGAGTCATTTGTTGTTATCATTGTTGTTGTTATTCCTTTGTAGTTAACTGAGACCGTTTCTATTTTTGCACATCTCTTTTTGCTCTTTTTGTTTACTTCGTTTAGTATTTCTTGTCACAGCTGTTTGCGCTGCGTTTATTAAGTGTCACATTACAGTGATACTCAAACTGTTCGCTACATATATTTTAAGCTAAATACATCAGCTCCTGAATTGTTGTGTGTGTTGTGTTAAACTTATTTTGCTTGTCTTTTTATT
>NW_023469228.1:0-5501 GCF_013731165.1 Rhagoletis pomonella | reverse complement strand
GTTGAGTTTAATAACGTTACACGTTACGTTTACGGCCTCAAAGAATATGACCACGTTTCTATGTGGAAAAACAAATTTCTAGGATGCAGAATTTTTGAATACCTAGCGGCTAAAAATTGTATATCTATGTATAAGCTTATAGAATTCAAAACTCCAAAATACCTTTTTGAAAAATTAAAATCAACAAGGTCTAATAGAAATCAGTCTGATTGTCCCCAAATATTCCTACTTGTCTTCAGCTAGGCTGTTCTTCATTAATGCTGTAAGGCTCTGGAACTCAGTTCCTGAATCCGTAAAAGCAGCGATGAATCGGAGTAACTTCAGAAAGGTATTGCATAATTACTTTGAATCTGCACAATGAATGTGGTTGCGATTAAACTGTCACTTCTACTATTAAACCAAATTTTGTATGTTCGTATTTATATTTATATGCCTGACCTTTTATTATATCTGGCCTTAAATTTTAAGTCTTAATTTTAATTCTAATTTAAAATACAAATATTAATATTTTTTGTTGCTATTTGATATATTGTTAGTTTTAAGTTTACTTTGTACAAACATTGAATTTTACAAACTGTTGATGTATTATAAAAGACTCAAAAGTCTTATAGATACAGCCTCATTTCTTAAAATAAATATGAAATATGAAATATATCGCACACCGTCTTCAAAAGAGTCACAACTCAAAATTTGGCATTTTCGAGATTATTCGCTAAAAATCTACACAGAGCTTGTACTTATCTTTCAGCAAAAGCTGGATCAAGTTTTTGTTGTAATTTATTAAAAAAAACCTAAGGTAAAGTCGCTCTTGCCCATATGAAATAATAAGAATTCTTCCTTCCAGTTTTAAAAACTTCACTCTCCATTTTTGCGATACCGCCACCTAAGAGGTTTCACTTCAAAAAGAGATGCAAGGTGGCTCTGGAGTAGAGTTATTGGTAAAAATCGTCAAGTGCAGTCATGCGGTGACACCAGGGATGAAGGTCAAAGTACCACCGTTTAATCTACCATCAGAACCATTGCAGTTCGTACTCCACGGCGACAAAACGGAATAAACAAAATTCTTGATAAAAGCCTACAAATGCAATTGTAATTGTATATGGGATTTCTGAGGACCAATGATTCCCCCATTTATATATTTCCACAAACTGTACTATACAGATTAAAGAATGATTCACCACCGAACAGGATCATTGTTGTCGCAAGAACTTCTTCACGGGGATAACACTTTCAGTAGGTTATTTAAGACGGCAATGCCTTCTGACGACCCCAAAACCAAACTTTAACGTGAATTGTTGCTGAAGGCGTTGGACCAAATGTTTTAATAATTAATTTTGGGCGAGACGAAGTTCGGCGGGTCTGCACAAGTATATTCAACAATTTCATTTAGCTTAAGGCCGTTATTAATGAAAATTTTAGAGAAAAAAACCACAATTTACATTTTTAGAAGAAGTTATAGCTATTTCGGAGATCACCACATCTCCTCATCAGACTTCTTCAGCGGGATTCGAACCGACGACCCCAGCTGACTCAGCCAGTTGCCTACGCACTGTGCTAAATTCGCCTTATAAACTGTTGTTGCTTTTTCCACTTTTTTCATGTGAGCCAACTACAATCAAGCGCAGCTATTCCAGTGCTATTTAAACTTTGTCATTTGGTTGTTGCTGTGTGTTGTTGTGTTTTTTGTCTAATAACGGTCGCCCTCGGCAGGCAATGGACAATCGCCGTTCCGAGTCGGCGGTAAACTGTAGGTCCCACCCCTTGTGTGATAACATCAATGCTCACGCCAAAAATCGGAGGAAAAGCCCGGCCAAACACTAACAAATGTGTAAGCACCTATCTATTACACAAGGGACCAAAAATGGCAAACAATTTTGTTGCGGCAAATGTTAAAGCTGTTTTTGATTGACTTTTCTGTGCAGATTACGAATACGTAAGCACAAAGTTTCCATCAGCTCCAGATTTTGAGAAAAACGAGGCGCTCTCCGATGCTGGATTGCCTGGTTATGGATCAATTTTTCTGCATGAGAGTTTGCCAAAAATGCTGCGTGAGGTGATGTCGTATGCGTCGGAGCTTAGGCGGAAGAAACAGTTGGCGTCAACCTTCTCCATCCGTGGAGGAGTTTTTGTACGGCTTAAACCAAGCGAGGAGCACAAACTGGTGAGAAGCAGGGCCGAGGTTAATGCTCTTATTAGCACTAGAAAATAATTATGTGTATGTTCGGCTTGAAATCGTATTTTTTATTGTGGTTAGTTTATGTTAGCTTAGAAGTTAAGCTAGTTGTATGCTTGTTCTCTTTCTTCCTATGCCTAATACTCTTGATTAGTTATTTGTTTACTGTCTTATTTCTATGCTTTAAGCAATTTTTCTTTGTTCCCTTGATTTCGGTCTATGAAAGTGTATGTTATTTTCGCCTGTTCTCGATTTGCTCTTTTCTCCTGCTTACGTTGATTTTTTGCAATCACATACATTTATGTTTTGAAGTCTTTTTGTTTTGCCTATGCTTTGTGGTTACTAATTTTTCAGCTGATCGATTTAAACCCCAATAGGAAATCTGCCGGCAGCATTGATGAAAACCATTAAATTTTAGTAAATATTTTGTACATCAGTCTAGGGGCCTTAAAATTGTGCATTTTAATGCGCGAAGCCTTAACGGTGACAAACTGGACTACGTTAGGAATGTCTTTGGGGGTTCGGGTGTTGATGTTATCTGTGTCTCAGAAACATGGTTCAATTCTAATATTCCTGACAATTATTATGGAATCCCACACTATCATCTTATACGTCACGATCGAACAACAAAAAAAGGGGGAGGTGTTGCAATATACTATAGATCTACCTTAAAAATTAAACTTTTAGCTAAAGCGAATAACCCTGAAACGGAATTTATTATTTCTGAAATTTCAGACGGTGTACCAAAAGTACTAGTGTCCTGTGTGTATAATCCTCATAGGTGTTGTATGTTAGATTCGTTTTTTGTTGAGTTATCCGCGTTTTTAATTGAATATGAATATTATGTTATATGTGGTGATTTTAATGTTAACCTGCTGCTAAACGACTTGTATACTATTAAACTACTTGACCAAGTATCCGCTGCTGGTCTTGCGGTAGTCAACAAGTTCTTACCAACAAGGTACGCCAACAATTCGAAACCTAGCTTGCTAGACCTGGTTATTACGTCTAATCTTCACCATATTCTTAAATTTGACCAAATGTCTTTTGTCTCTGACCATGATCTAATATTTTGTGCATTAGATGTGTCGCTGAATTGTCCTGCTGATAGTGTTATTTTTATGTATCGTGATCTGAAGTCTGTTAACGTTACTGATCTGTTCGTTGATTTGTCAAATGTTAACTGGGATAGCTGTTGGTTCTACAAGACTGTAGATGAAAAACTTGACTTTTTAAATAAAACCCTCGCTGAATTATTTGACGATCATGTCCCTGTCCGCATTGTTAGGGCTATGAATACCTCCTGTCCTTGGTACACTAATAAGGTCAGCTCAGCTATAAAAACTAGAAATAAATTGTATGCAAAATGGAGAAGAACCAATTCTGACGTTGCTTGGTCACAAATCAAGGCTGCAAGAAATAAAGCGACTGTCATTACAAGAAATGCAAAGCGGTTGTACTTTAGTTATAAATTGAACCCGTCACTATCGTCAAAAGATTTATGGCGCAATTTGAAAAAACCTAAATGTGCATGGAAGACCTAAGTCTGATTGTAAAATTGACCCAAACACACTCAACGACTATTTTATCTGTGTCAGCAGAAACAGCAAAAGTCCTCCAGCTGCAATTTTCACTAGCAATGTTGCTATAAAATAAGACTTTCAATTTGACGGAGTAAGTGAATCAGAAGTTTTGAAATCTGTGATGGGTATCAAGTCTAATGCCATTGGAGAGAATGGGATATCTTTGAAGTTTGTGAAACTTGTGCTGCCTTTTATTCTGAGAACTCTAACTCATGTCATTAACCACTGTTTCACAACTTCATGTTTTCCAAAAGAATGGAAAAAGGCTGTCATTATTCCTGTAGCCAAAAAGAGCACTGCTGCTAATCCTAGAGACTACAGACCTATAAGTATTTTACCAGCCTTCTCAAAAGTGTGCGAGTTCTTCATCTTCATTTGTACAGGAAAATAATTTATTATTGCCATTGCAGTCAGGATTTAGACCAAGTCATAGCTGCTCTACGGCTATGTTGAAAATACTTGACGATATACGGATACAGTTTGACAATGGTGACCTATCTCTTCTTTGCCTTCTGGATTTTTCTAAGGCATTTGACTTGGTGAATCATGACCTGCTTTGCAAAAAACTTAAATACCACTTTGGTTTTTCTGATAGCTCTGTTAAACTTATGATCAGCTACCTTGCAGGAGGAACTCAAAAGGTAATGTGCAAGACTGGCTCCTCCACATCTAAACTTCTTGGCTCGGGTGTGCCGCAAGGTTCTGTCCTTGGCCCTCTTTTCTTCAGTGTTTTTGTGAATGATGTATTCTCTGTGTGCCACTATGTCAATGTTCATGCTTACGCTGACGACATTCAATTGTACTTGTCCAATCAAATTGGTCTTGTTGAAGATTTGTGTTTTAAAATTAATTGTGACCTGTCTGCAATTTCACAGTGGGCCCACGATAATTGTCTTTGCTTAAATGCTGCAAAGTCGTATGTGTTGCCCATTAGTAAACGTGTAGTACATGTGGAAGATATTCCAAAACTCTTTGTTGGTAATAGCGTCCTGATTATGACTGACAAGATAAGAAATTTAGGGTTTGTTATTAATTCTATATTGAGCTGTTCTGACCATGTGAATAATGTTGTAAGTAACGAGTATGCTGTTTTACGTAGATTAAGAATGTCAGCGTCGTTTACACCCTTAGATACAAGAAGAAAGTTAGCTATTCAGCTTATAGTGCCGCAGATCACGTACTGTGGGCTAGTGTATAGCAAGTTTGACTCTATTTCGTTTCACAAAATTGAAGTTGAGTTTAATAACGTTACACGTTACGTTTACGGCCTCAAAGAATATGACCACGTTTCTATGTGGAAAAACAAATTTCTAGGATGCAGAATTTTTGAATACCTAGCGGCTAAAAATTGTATATCTATGTATAAGCTTATAGAATTCAAAACTCCAAAATACCTTTTTGAAAAATTAAAATCAACAAGGTCTAATAGAAATCAGTCTGATTGTCCCCAAATATTCCTACTTGTCTTCAGCTAGGCTGTTCTTCATTAATGCTGTAAGGCTCTGGAACTCAGTTCCTGAATCCGTAAAAGCAGCGATGAATCGGAGTAACTTCAGAAAGGTATTGCATAATTACTTTGAATCTGCACAATGAATGTGGTTGCGATTAAACTGTCACTTCTACTATTAAACCAAATTTTGTATGTTCGTATTTATATTTATATGCCTGACCTTTTATTATATCTGGCCTTAAATTTTAAGTCTTAATTTTAATTCTAATTTAAAATACAAATATTAATATTTTTT